>NC_133151.1:45364934-45459934 GCF_048418815.1 Hemitrygon akajei
CTCTGTTAGGATAAATGGTAAAGCTCAGATTGACGTTGGGTTAGTGGGGCAGCTTGGGGAGGGGGGTAAGGTACTCCCCCACTGGCCTGCAGGTCACCCTTGGCCAAAGTGCAGCCACCGATCAGAGTCACGTGAACCCATGGGAGCAGGTGCTGGATGAACATACCCAGTGTCTCAGCCTCCGTCTACGCCAGCGAGTTCCACAGATTCCCCACCCTCTGGCTGAACAAATTCCTCCTCATCTCCATTTTAAATGGACGTCCCTCTAGTCTGAGGCTGTGTCCTCTGGTCCTAGACTCTCCCACTATAGGAAACATCCTCTCCACATCCACTCTATCTGTGTCCTCTGGTCCTAGACTCCCCCACTATAGGAAACATCCTCTCCACATCCACTCTACCTGTGTCCTCTGGTACTAGACTCCCCGACTATAGGAAACATCCTCTCCACATCCACTCTATCTGTGCCCTCTGGTCCTAGACTCCCCCACTATAGGAAACATCCTCTCCACACCCACTCTATCTGTGTCCTCTGGTCCTAGACTCCCCACTATAGGAAACATCCTCTCCACATCCACTCTATCTGTGTCCTCTGGTCCGAGACTCCCCCACTATAGGAAACATCCTCTCCACATCCACTCTATCTGTGTCCTCTGGTCCTAGACTCCCCCACTATAGGAAACATCCTCTCCACATCCACTGTATCTGTGTCCTCTGGTCCTAGACTTCCCCCACTATAGGAAACATCCTCTCCACTTCCACTCTATCTGTGTCCTCTGGTCCTAGACTCCCCCACTATAGGAAACATCCTCTCCACATCCACTCTATCTGTGTCCTCTGGTCCTAGACTCCCCCACTATAGGAAACATCCTCTCCACATCCACTCTATCAGTGTCCTCTGGTCCTAGACTCCCCCACTATAGGAAACATCCTCTCCACATCCACTCTATCAGTGTCCTCTGGTCCTAGACTCCCCCACTATAGGAAACATCCTCTCCACATCCACTCTATCTGTGTCCTCTGGTCCTAGACTCCCCACTATAGGAAACATCCTCTCCACATCCAGTCTATCTGTGTCCTCTGGTCCTAGACTCCCCCACTATAGGAAACATCCTCTCCACATCCACTCTATCTGTGTCCTCTGGTCCTAGACTCCCCCACTATAGGAAACATCCTCTCCACATCCACTCTATCTGTGCCCTCTGGTCCTAGACTCCCCCACCATGGGAAACATCCTCTCCACATCCACTCTATCTGTGTCCTCTGGTCCTAGACTCCCCCACTATAGGAAACATCCCCTCCACATCCACTCAGTCTGTGTCCTCTGGTCCTAGACTCCCCCCACTATAGGAAACATCCTCTCCACATCCACTCTATCTGTGCCCTCTGGTCCTAGACTCCCCCACCATGGGAAACATCCTCTCCACATCCACTCTATCTGTGTCCTTTCAGTAATCGATGGGTTTCAATGAGATCCCCACGTATTCTTCTAAATTCCAGTGAGTACAGGCCCAAAGCTGCCAAAGGCTCCTCATATGTTAACCCCTTCCTTCCTGCAATCATCCTTGAGGACCCCCTCTGGACTCTCTCCAGTGACAACGCGTCCTCTCTGAGATGCGGGTTGGTGCTAGGCCGCGAAGCCCGGGAGCAGAGTTGGGCCCTTTGGCCTCACGCGGCAGTAGAAACTGGCCACACCAGACTTCCAGGCGTCTGGAAGACGTGATCGGGAGGCGGTTCTAATTTGCTTGTGGGAAGTTGGAGAGGCAGAATGACTCTCCGCCCTGGTGCTAACCGCCTGTCCGTTGTCTCCAGGATTACGAGGGTTACGACAAGAAGCTCAGGCGAAGAGAGAAGAACAGAATCGCTGCGCAGAAAAGCCGGCAGAAGCAGACACAGCGGGCGGACATTTTACACCAGGTAAGAGCCCGCGGTTTGGCGTGGGGAGGTGCGGAATCTGGCCCGGGGCAGCAGATACCGGCTCGGCGGCCGGAGTTCCTCGACGCTGTGGTCGGCCGGTGTGAGGGGGGCAGAAACGTCGACTCTCTACCCCCCTCCGCAGATGCTGCCTGACCCGTGAGCTCCCCCCAGCGCTTTGCGTGCGTCACCCCTGACAGGAGAGTCTGTCGGCAGCAGGTGACGGGGGCAGTTGCCCGCTGCCCTGCGCCTGTCCCAGCTTTGCCCTGCTGGGGGAGGCCGTTCGTGCCACCGGGTCCATGCTGGCTCACCGGCAGGTGTTTTATCGATCGGGCCGAACTCGAGCTCATCCCACCCCAGTGATGGGTTTGAGCAGTTGGGTGCCCTGCTCGCTCACCGCCTCCTTCTGTGTGCGCATCTGCCTCGGAATCAGATCTATCGTTAATGACCCGTCCTGAAATTTGTTGCTTTGTAACTGCACTACTCTTCAAAAGATTGAATTTATTATTATAATTTGGTATATTTAATTAAGTAGTGCAAAAATAGTGAGGTAGGATTTGGATATATTGTCCATTCAGAAATCTGATGGCAGAGGGGGAGAAGCTGTTCCTGAATCGTTGAGTGTGTGTCTTCAGGCTCCTGTACCTCCTCCCTGATGGCAGAGGGGAAGAAGCTGTTCCTGAATCGTTGAGTGTGTGTCTTCAGGCTCCTGTACCTCCTCCCTGATGGCAGAGGGGGAGAAGCTGTTCCTGAATCACTAAGTGTGTGTCTTCAGGCTCCTGTACCTCCTCCCTGACGGCAGAGGGGAAGAAGCTGTTCCTGAATCGTTGAGTGTGTGTCTTCAGGCTCCTGTACCTCCTCCCTGATGGCAGAGGGGAAGAAGCTGTTCCTGAATCGTTGAGTGTGTGTCTTCAGGCTCCTGTACCTCCTCCCTGATGGCAGAGGGGGAGAAGTTGTTCCTGAATCGCTGAGTGTGTGCCCTCAGGCTCCTGTACCTCCTCCCTGATGGCAGAGGGGAAGAAGCTGTTCCTGAATCGTTGAGTGTGTGTCTTCAGGCTCCTGTACCTCCTCCCTGATGGCAGAGGGGAAGAAGCTGTTCCTGAATCGTTGAGTGTGTGCCCTCAGGCTCCTGTACCTCCTCCCTGATGGCAGAGGGGGAGAAGCTGTTCCTGAATCATTGAGTGTGTGTCTTCAGGCTCCTGTACCTCCTCCCTGATGGCAGAGGGGGAGAAGCTGTTCCTGAATCGTTGAGTGTGTGTCTTCAGGCTCCTGTACCTCCTCCCTGATGGCAGAGGGGGAGAAGCTGTTCCTGAATCGTTGAGTGTGTGTCTTCAGGCTCCTGTACCTCCTCCCTGATGGCAGAGGGGGAGAAGCTGTTCCTGAATCGTTGAGTGTGTGTCTTCAGGCTCCTGTACCTCCTCCCTGATGGCAGAGGGGAAGAAGCTGTTCCTGAATCGTTGAGTGTGTGTCTTCAGGCTCCTGTACCCCCTCCCTGATGGTAGCTATGAGAAGAGGGAATGTCCTGGGGGATGAGGGTCCTTAATGATGGATGCTGACTTTTTGAGGCTTGGCCTTTTGAAGATGTCCTGGATGCTGGTGGGTGGGGTAGAGGGCGGCTGGCTGAGTTTACAGCTCCTGCAGCTTTTTTCGGTGCTGTGCACTGGCCCCTCCTTACCAGACAGTGGTGCAGCCGGTCAGAATTCTGTGTGTGTGTCTCTCTCTCTCTCTGTCCGTCCGTCTGTGTGTGTGTCTGTGTCTGACCATTCTCTGTAAACTCTAAGAGACTGTTGTGTGTGAAAATCCCAGGAGGTCAGCAGTTTCTGAGATACTCAAACCACCCCATCTGGCACCAACAATCATTCCAGGGTCAAAGTCACTCAGATCACATTTCTTCCCCGTTCTGACGTTCGGTCTGAGCAACAGCTGAACCTCCTGACTGTGTCTGCGTGCTCCGATGCATCGAGTCGCTGCCGCGTGATTGGCTGATGAGATATTTGCATTAGCGAGCGGGTTGCGGGTGTTGAGGGAGCTGTTTTGCGGCAACAGTGCGCTGTAGTAGCCGGGCTGATTGCCTGTACGCCGCGGTGCTGACGGTCTGTCTCTTCCTCTGCAGGAGTATGAGCAGCTGGAAAGGGAGAACGCCTTGCTGAGGAAAGAGATCCAGACTCTGAGGGACGAACTGAAGCAGTGGACGCAGGTGGTACAACAGCACGAGCCGCACTGCGCCGTGCTGCCCGCCGCCGGCCCCACCCTGGCCGGCAAGCCGCAGGTGGACTTCACGGACTTCCTCCCCAACAACTGGCGGGACGCCGAGCTGCTGAAATTCTAGGCCGCCGGGGGTGGGGGCCAACTACCGACAGGGAGCCCGCTGCTGTTCGACCTGGGCCTGGGGCCTCTCGTTTGCGTTTTTATTTTAGAATGGGACCGAGACTGAGAGCGCTGAAGCTGAGACGGCCACGGCTGCGGGACGACGGGAGTCTGCTCGCGGGACGCTCGGGGCTGCTTTGCGGCCGAGACCCGCGGCGAGGGACGGAGGCTGCTCGTAGCGCCCGAGCACTGTCAGCCCAGCTCCGACGCTTGTCTGTGACAGCTCTGAAGCTCTTTGCTGGCAGGAGGAGCTGGTAGTGTGGAGTCCGTGCCTGTGAAGCAGAGGGAGAGCGTGTGCGTGTGCGTGTGTGTGTGTGTACTATAGCATGAGAAGGATCTGATTTGTCACTGATAGTGAGCGGAAAGGTCGAGCACCAATACCATCACTCGATATTTACCTGTACCATTGGCCGCCCACTCGGAGGGAGTTGAACCTGGGCCATCTTCGATATACCCTGCATTTTCCTTTTCACTTTCTGGTGTCCCTGTCATTAATCGCTGGGTGACTCTGGCAACACGCCCTACACTCAGGGAAGGCTAAAGGCTTTGGGGCCGGGCCGCTGGGATAGCAGGGGGGTGTAATGACGACGCGCACCGCAGGAAAGGAGCGGGGGCGCAGTGTGAATCCCCTGGGTGTGAGAGGCGTCCGTCCTACAGGGAGACGGGGGGTGGGGAGGGAGGGGAGCCACGGCCGGTCACCGCAGAGCAGGGAACGCTCGGAGACGACGTGGGCAGCCGCGCTAACGTGGCTGGTTAGTGCAACAGGGACATCGGAGTTCTGTTTCCATCTGTAAGGATGTCAGAGGCAGAGTGGTAGGAGTGTGGAACGTCCTGCCAGGGGTGGTGGTAGAGACAGGTACATTGGGGGCATTTAGGCTCTTGGATAAGTTCAAAGTACATAGATGTCGCCACAAACAACCCTGAGATTCATTTTCTTGCGGGCATCCTCAGTAAATCCAAGAAACGTGATAGAATCAATGGAACAGAGCAGACAACCAAACTGCCAAAGATAACACTTCAAGTACAAAATAGATAAATAAGCAATAAAGATTCAGAACTTGGGAGGAAGAGTCCTTGAAAGTGAGTCCATAGGTGGTGGGAACAGTTCAGTGAAGGGGAAAGTGAAGTTCTCCCCTCTGGTTCAGGAGCCTGATGGTTGAGGGGTAATAACTGTTCCTGAACCTGGTGGTGTGGGACCTGAGGCTCCTGTACCTCCTTCCCGATGGAATCAGTTCAGAGTTGAGGTAATCCTCACTGGTTCAGGAGCCTGATGGTTGAGGGGTAATAACTGTTCCTGAACCTGGTGGTGTGGGACCTGAGGCTCCTGTACCTCCTTCCCGATGGAATCAGTTCAGAGTTGAGGTTATCCTCACTGGTTCAGGAGCCTGATGGTTGAGGGGTAATAACTGTTCCTGAACCTGGTGGTGTGAGTCCTGAGGCTCCTGTACCTCCTTCCCGATGGAATCAGTTCAGAGTTGAGGTTACCCCCTCTGGTTCAGGAGCCTGATGGTTGAGGGGTAATAACTGTTCCTGAACCTGGTGGTGTGAGTCCTGCAGTTCCTGTACCTTCCACCTGATGGCGGCAGTGAGCAGAACACGTCCTGGGTGGTGGGGGTCCCTGACGATGGAGGCTGCTTTCCTGTGACAATGTGCTCAGGGGTGGGGAGGGCTTTACCGGTGATGGGCTGGGCCGTATCCACTACTTTTTGCAGGGTTTTCCGCTTCGGGGTATTGGTGTTTCCATTCCAGGCTGCGATGCAACCAGCCAAGGGTGATTTTTAAAAAATGGTAGGAGGGAGGGATCGAATATCTTGGAGTAGGCACAACAGCGTGGGCCGAATGGCCTGTATAACATTAATGTGTTCTGAATTGTTAAGATTTGGATAATGTGTTCTGAGTTGTTAAAACTCAGACAAGCTTGCAGAGCTGTTGGAAAAGAGCACGATTGTTTTTGAAAAGGGCCAGCAGACACCCAAATGTTGGATGGTATCCTGTGAAGTGTGCGATTCCTTGATGCTGGAAGGCGTGTGAGAGAGTGAGTGTGTCGATTTAAGTTTTGTTCTTGCTGCTGAGACGTAGCAGGTGGTAGAGAGGAAAAGGCAGGTGTTGATCCAGAGGAGTAGCCAACGGATCTTGCAGCATTAACAGAACCGATTCTCACAAAGAGGTTATACACTAAAGAGCAGTAGGCTCTACCCTGTCCTCTGCCTCAATCTGTCTATCAGAAAGTACTGTGCAAAAGTCTTGGGCACTTCAAAAAATAAATTCTGCAAATCATCATCCTGTGACGTGGGCCATCGTGGTCCTTCCATGACCACGATTGTTCTTGGCAAATCTTTCTGCAGAAGCGCTTTGACATCATTGCCGCCTTCTGGGCCGTGTCTTTACAAGACGGGTGACCCCAGTCGTTATCAATACTCGTCAGAGATTGTCTGCCTGGCGTCAGTGGTCACATAACCAGGACTTGTGATCTGCACCGGCTGCTCGTACGACCGTCCACCACCCGCTCCCACGGCTTCACCTCACCCTGATCGGGGGCTAAGCAGGAGCTACACCTTGCCCGAGGGTGACCTGCGGGCCGGCGGAGGGAAGGAGCCCCTCACACCTCCTTTGGTACAGACAAACCTTCACTCCCATCACCCAAAGTAATGAAATTAAGTTTCCAAATATCAAAAATTGCCACAAAGTAAACAGTAAATAAAAACCCAAGTCAGAATATTTGTGTGACCACCCTTCGCCCTTTTGTACTGCACCAATTCTCTGAGGTGCCCCGTCGTGAGTCAGCTGGCAGGTTGTTCCACACATCTGGAACTTGCCAGGGTTCTGCCGCAGACTCCGGCTGTCCCGCTTGCTTCTGTCTCCCGGTAATCCCAGGCAGTTTTGGTGATGTTGAGACCGGGGCCCTGTGGAGGCCAAACCATCTGAAACCTACATTGAGGGGTGCCCCATGCTTCTGCACAGTACCGTAGACCTGCATCTATAAAGTTAATGTATCAAATGTAAAATACATTTTTGTTATGGATTTATTGTTTATATTAAAATTTAAAAAATTTAGCCTGTGTTAATTCCTTGCCTATGGTGGGTGGAGGAGTGAAGAAATCCATTAGCGACATATGCAAATATCCAGTCGGCCAATCACGTGGCAGCGACTTGATGCATCAGAGCACGCAGACACGGTCAGGAGGTTCGGTTGTTGTTCAGACCGAACGTCAGAATGGGGGAGGAAATGTGATCTGAGTGACCCTGGAATGATTGTTGGTGCCAGATGGGGTGGTTTGAGTATCTCAGAAACTGCTGATCTCCTGGGATTTTCACACACAACCGTCTAGAGTTTACACAGAATGGTGTGAAAAACAAAAAAGCATCCAGTGAGTGGCAGTTCAGTGGGTGAAAACACCTCGTTAATGAGAGAGGTCAGGGGAGAATGGCCAGACTGGTAACTCCAATGCCCGCACGTTACAACAGTGGTGTGCAGAGGAGCATCTCTGAACACACAACACGCCGGACCCTGAACGGGATGGGCGACAGCAGCAGAGACCAATCTGGGCTCCACTCCTCTACCCAACAGAGTGATTGGCCACTGGATCTCCCTCTCCCCCCCCACTCCACTGAGAAGATGTCCAGGCTCAGAGCTAACAGCATCAGTATCCCACCCATCCCACTGCATTCCTTGTCCCTCTCCCAACGTAAATGCCTCCGCGCTGTGGGGCTTTGGCCACTTGCCCGTGCTGCTGTCCACCTTCTGGACAAGCAGGGTGGTGAATCTGCCAAATTCGCCGGCACAGATGGTAAGGTCCAGGTTCAAGTTGAATTGTCCTTCAGCCGTACATGAATCCAGCCAAACAGCGTTCCCCTGGGGCCAAGGAGCAAACAGTCACACGCCGCAGTAAATACAATCTAGTCCGAGTCCATGAATGTTGCAGCCGTCTGCAGCTGAGCGAGTTGGGATGGCCAACCCCCAATCGCTCTTCCCTGGCAGCTGTAAACGGGCAACACCGCAGCGCGGGGCCCGGTCCTTGCTGCCAACGAGGCCGCGCAGCCCCCCCGCCCCCCCGCATTCCGCGTTAACAACGTCCAACGGGGTCCTGCGATGGCAGGAAAAGCCACCGAGACAATCGCTCGCTGTCAGGCTGCGCAACGCCTCCCCGGCATTGTCGTTATGTCAACGGGTATGTTTACAACAGATGTTGATTGGTTCTTAGATCATTAGAGCAGGGAAGCCCAGTGGTGTGTCTAACCAGCTCAAAAGTGAATCAAACACACCCAAATGCTAATCCCTCCCTCCCTCCCTCCCTCCATCTGCCTATCCAAACATCTCTTAAAAGCCCGTACCTTCCCAGGCATCCATCACTCTCTGAGTAAAAACAACTTGCCCCTCACATCACCCTCTCTCACCTTCATATGAGACATTTCAACCCTGGGAAACACATGCTGTCTGTTATCTCTGTCCGCGCCTCTCATAATCTTATAAACCTCTATCAGATCTCCCCTCAGCCTCCGGCGCTCCAGAGAAAACAGCCCGAGTTTATCCAGCCTCTCGTGCGAGCTCATGCCCTCTAAACCAGGCAGCATCCTGGTAAACCTCCTCTACACCCACTCCAAAGCCTCAACGTCCTCCCGATAGCGGGGCGACCAGACCAGAGTTTTATAAAGCTACAGCGTGTATTACTTAATTAGTAAGGGTCACGGGGAGAAGGCAGGAGAATGGGGTTGAGAAGGAAAATAAATTGGCCATGATGGATTGACAGGGCAGACTTGATGGGGCGAATGGCCTAATTCTGCTCCTTTGGTGGTCGAAGGCTTCCCTTTAGGAGGCTGCGTTTGAAATATCGATAGGAAAGGTGCCATTAGGTGGGGAAGACTGCAGAGAAGATGTAGGAGGTCGTTGCCGGGATTATGCAGGGCGGTTGAGAAGCTGGAGTTTATTCTCTGAAGTGTAGGAGATCGAGAATCAGACTCTGGTTTGTGGTCACTGACACATGCCACGAACTTCGTTGCAGGGCCGAGCAGGATGCCATCCGGGACTGCTGTTCTCTGAAGTTCATACAAGTGAGGGGTAAAATGTTAGCAAAACATCTCAGACCCTGAGGGGAAGGGGGAGATGTGGGGGTGTTTCCACCCGTGGGAGAGCCTCAGACCCTGAGGGGAAGGGGGAGATGTGGGGGTGTTTCCACCCGTGGGAGAGCCTCAGACCAGAGGTTGTTATCAGGGGATTAGGGGACGGTCATTTCAAGCTGACGTGTGGGGGTGTGATCTCTGTCCCAGAGGTTTCATGATAATTAGGTTCATTTTCACTGGCATGAAATGAGTTTGCTTTGTGGCAGCAGTACCAGTAAACGCTGGAGGAACTCAGCAGGCCAGGCAGGACCTATGGAAATTAGTACAGCTGCCGTTTCGGGCCGAGACCCTTCGACAGGAAGGGGAAGAAGCTGTTCCTGAATCGCTGAGTGTGTGTCTTCAGGCTCCTGTACCTCCTCCCTGATGGCAGAGGGGAAGAAGCTGTTCCTGAATCGTTGAGTGTGTATCTTCAGGCTCCTGTACCTCCTCCCTGATGGCAGAGGGGAAGAAACTGTTCCTGAATCGCTGAGTGTGTGTCTTCAGGCTCCTGTACCTCCTCCCTGATGGCAGAGGGGAAGAAGCTGTTCCTGAATCGTTGAGTGTGTGTCTTCAGGCTCCTGTACCCCCTCCCTGATGGTAGCAATGAGAAGAGGGCATGTCCTGGGGTGGGGGTCCTGATGCTGCCATCTTGAAGATGTCCTGGTTGCTGGAAAGGCTCCTGCCCACGCTGGAGCTGGCACGACCCGACAAGCTTCTGAACGGGGTGATCTAATCGAGGGGTATAGATAGGCTGGAGACACATTGTCCTATTCTCCCCGGGGTCGGGCAATCGAGAGGGAGGGGGTAGAGTCTAAAGGTGAGAGTGGAGAGAAGGTGGTGGATATTCGGAATGAGGCGTGAGAGGGAGCCGTATTAACGTCGAAAAGACACTCGCGCAGGAGGAGGTTATGGATCAAGGGCAGGCACGTGGGACTAGCCAGATACTGAATCTTGGTCAGCACGGACAAGTTAGGCTGAGGGATCTGCTGTGTCAACCCATGAACTCTCCCCCCTGGATGATAAGCAAACCCTCCTGTCCCTTGCCTGGCAGCAGCTCACCTGAAGGGCACGGCCGGCTCCCGGGACAGCGTATCCCGGGAACGTTCCCCATAGTGTTGGAATCTCGGACTCTGGCTCACTGACTCTTCCTGCAGAGGTGGACCCCAGCGTTCCAGCACCAGCTGCCACACACTGACTGCATATTTAATTCCTTTAAATTAAAGCTATGTGGTCGGTCTCACCCCCCGTTCCCCCAATCTGTGCAGGTGCACGGCCGCACGGCAACCGAAATGCCCCCGCGCACCCAGCCCTTGTTGCCGCTCAGCTGGGATTTTCTTTAACATAATATTGAAATCTCTGTCAGTACAATTGTGAAATATGCTGTAATTAATTTCGCGTTAATGAATACAAATTCGTAACTTTGCTGAATGGTATAAGTACATTGACCTTGGGAACGTTTTAGAGCTTCAGCATATCTACATTGTCAGTTACAAATTGTAACAATAGACACAGAATGGAAGCCAGCAGCTCGTTGCGGATAAACCGTCACTGGCTGGAACGCCAACGCTATCTCGTCAGGACATTTTACTTTTGTCATTGTGCCTGCAGTTGGTTTCTCAGTCTGACGTTGTTTACTTGTGGTTTGTGTTTGTTTGATGTGCAGATTACAAAAAAACACGTTTGAAGTACCGCACAGTTTTCAGACCGTGTGAAAATTTGCTGCTCAGAGCAATGGTCGATGGGGCGAGACAGGATAGAGGGAACGCTGTTGTCAGCTCACTGAACCCTTTCAGTCGTCAGAGCTCAAACCTTCGGAGCACTTGAATTGGAGAGGACAGCGTGCTCTCCAACAAACAGTGAAGGTGCTGCTTTATGGCAGGGTTCACCCTCCACAGTCAGGAAAGCTCACCACTGCCTCTGCGTCCTGAGGAGGCTGACGAGAGCTGAACGTTGCACATCGTTCCACAGACGCACAGTAGACAGCGGCCTGACAAGCCGCAACTGTGTTTGGTACCGGAACCGCTCTGCGACGGACGGGACGGATCTGCAACGGGTAGTCAAAGCTGCCCCACGCACCGGCCCACCCACCAACACGGAAAGGTGCCGGAAAAGGGGCAGTGACATCGTGGAGGATCCCACCCCCGCCCCTGCTCACGGACTGTTTGTCCCACACCCATCGGGGAGGAGGCTCCGTAGCATCCACACCAGGACCACCAGACTCAAAAACAGTCACTTTCCCCAGGCAGTGAGGCTGGTCAACACCTCCACCCACTCACCCACCCCTCCACCCCTCCACACACCCCCAACCACCCACTGACCCACCCCTCCACACTCCCAATAACCCACTGACCCACCCCTCCACACACCCCCAATCACCCACTGACCCACCCCTCCACACTCCCAATAACCCACTCACCCACCCCTCCACACCCCCAATCACCCACTGACCCACCCCTCCACACACCCCCAACCACCCACTAACCCACCCCTCCACACTCCCAATAACCCACTGACCCACCCCTCCACACACCCCCAATCACCCACTGACCCACCCCTCCACTCTCCCAATAACCCACTGACCCACCCCTCCACACCCCCAATCACCCACTGACCCACCCCTCCACACACCCCCAATAACCCACTGACCCACCCCTCCACACACCCCCAACCACCCACTAACCCACCCCTCCACACTCCCAATAACCCACTGACCCACCCCTCCACACACCCCCAATCACCCACTGACCCACCCCTCCACTCTCCCAATAACCCACTGACCCACCCCTCCACACACCCCCAACCACCCACTGACCCACCCCTCCACACATCCCCAACCACCCACTGACCCAACCCTCCGCTGTCTTACTGTACTGTGCAAAAGGTTTGCTACAGAAATACACACACACACACACACACACACACACACACACACACACACACACACACACACACACACACACACACACTCTCACACACACACACACACACACACACACACACACACACACACACATATCTATATATATATATATATATCATTGGGATGCCTAAAACTTTCACACCGTACATACTGTATTTGTCAACGTGGAGCGGAGAACAAGTTTGTAAATCTGTCAGGAGCAAAGGATGTTGGGAATGGTGAGGGTGGGGCGCTGCGGGAGGGGTGTGGGACAGGGGGCAGAGAAGGAGTGTCAGGGGTGGGTACAGACACACCCAGCCCTGAGGCACCAGGCAAGGTCATTTGATTCCAAACAACTGGTTTATTGATCATTACAGAATGTCTATCTGGTGCTTCCCGCTCCCTCCCCTCTCCCTTCCCCTTTTCCCAACCATGATTCCCCTCTCCCTGCCCCCTTCCCACTCTCAGTCCACAATAGAGACCCAGATCAGAATCAGGTTTATCATCACTCACACGTGTCAGGGAATTTGGTTTTTTTTTGTGACAGCAGTACAGTGTGATACATAAAATTACCACAGTCCTGTGCAAGACCTCCAAGAGGAAAACGACTTTGTCGTTGGGATTGGAGGCGAGCGCGCCTCAGTGACCCAGAGAACTGTGTCGGCTGGAGTCGGGGCTTTGTGCTTTGCCTCTTGGTGGGGTCACCCATGCCAAACGGGTCAAAGGGTAGAGGTCAGACTAAGAGCGGTCCACTGGTCCCCCAGGTTCGGGGGGTTCAGCTCAGGGATAACGACCCTGACCGGTCAAACAAAACTGTTATGGGAACAGCGATGAAGAATCCTTTTACATATTTATATTTATTATGTTTTTTTACGCTGCGTCAGACCCGGAGTAACAATCCTTTACACTTGTGTACTGGAAAATGACACGAAACAATTTTAACCCTTTCTATGCCGGGGAATGAAGGGGAATCTATGGAACAGGTGGGGTTAATGTCTGATGGGTGGGATTGTATTAAAGAGAGAGTTATATATTAAAGGTGGGAAGGTTAAGATATTGGAGTGAGATTGTTAAAGTACTGGCGATAGAGGTGTTAATGTAAGGGGGGCGGGGGTAATCAATGATTCAGGCAGGAAGGGTTACTGTGATGGGGAAAACCAGAGGTGGGAAGGTTATGGTGTTGGAAGTGGAAGGTTTAATGCATGTGATATGGGAAGTGTAATGGGCGTGGGGGGCGGGGGTGGAATCTATTGGTGAGATTCTGTGCTGGGGAGAAGGTACCAGGTGTCACTTCATGGACATACAATCATTCTACGTATAGAAACTAACTTTTCAGCGCAAACACGAGGAAATCTGCAGATGCTGGAAATTCAAACAAAACACTGGTGGAACACAGCAGGCCAGGCAGCTTCTATAAGGAGAAGCACTGTTGACGTTTCAGGCCGAGACCCTTCATCAGGACTAACTGAAAGGAAAGATAGTAAGAGATTTGAAAGTAGGAGGGGGAGGGGAAAATGCGAAATGATAGGAGAAGACGGGAGGGGGTGGGATCACACTCCCCAACTATAGGAAACATCCTCCCCACATCCACTCTATCTGTGTCCTCTGGTCCTAGACTCCCCCACTATAGGAAACATCCTCTCCACATCCACTCTATCTGTGTCCTCTGGTCCTAGACTCCCCCACTATAGGAAACATCCTCTACACATCCACTCTATCTGTGTCCTCTGGTCCCACTCCCCCACTATAGGAAACATCCTCTCCACATCCACTCTATCTGTGTCCTCTGGTCCTAGACTCCCCCACTATAGGAAACATCCTCTCCACATCCACTCTATCTGTGTCCACTGGTCCCACTCCCCCAGTATAGGAAACATCCTCCCCACATCCACTCTATCTGTGTCCTCTGGTCCTAGACTCCCCCACTACAGGAAACATCCTCTCCACATCCACTCTATCTGTGTCCTCTGGTCCTAGACTCCCCCACTATAGGAAACATCCTCTCCACATCCACTCTATCTGTGTCCTCTGGTCCTAGACTCCCCCACTATAGGAAACATCCTCTCCACATCCACTCTGTCTGTGTCCTCTGGTCCTAGACTCCCCCACTATAGGAAACACCCTCTCCACATCCACTCTATCTGTGTCCTCTGGTCCTAGACTCCCCCTCTGTAGGAAACATCCTCTCCACATCCACTCTATCTGTGTCCTCTGGTCCTAGACACCCCCACTATAGGAAACATCCTCTCCACATCCACTCTATCTGTGTCCTCTGGTCCTAGACTCCCCCACTATAGGAAACATCCTCTCCGCATCCACTCTATCTGTGTCCTCTGGTCCTAGACTCCCCCACTATAGGAAACACCCTCTCCACATCCACTCTATCTGTGTCCTCTGGTCCTAGACTCCCCCACTATAGGAAACATCCTCTCCACATCCACTCTATCTGTGTCCTCTGGTCCTAGACACCCCCACTACAGGAAACATCCTCTCCATATCCACTCTATCTCTACCTTTCCATATTCAATAGATTTCAATGAGATTCCACCCCTCAAACTCCAATGAGTACATTTGCAGACCTCATCAGACAGACCTTCACCATCTGGTTGACGAGGTCTCTTTCTGAAGGTACAGGGTAGCATCCCGTTTGCCTTCCCGCAATGTTGACTAAAGAGCTGGCCATCGACCAGGAAGAGGTAGGGGGTGGTATGCACGATTCTGTCTACACATTGAGTTTGAGGGGTTTAGGAGCTTCAGATTTCTAAATGTCACCAACGCCCTGTCCTGGTCCCACCAGGCTGATGCGACGGTCAAGAAAGCTGAGCAGCACCTCGACTTCCGTGGGTCCTGCAGCGTTAATGTACAAGAGCATGAGGGGTTAATGTAAAGCAGGAATGGCGAGGCTTCCCTCATTCATATGTTTTGGGCTTGTCCGAGCTTGGAGAAATTCTGGAGAGATGTTTTTTAACTTTATCTCCTATATTTAATTGCTACTTGGGACCTGAGCCTCTGATTGCTGCATCGGGAGAAGGCGACAGGCATCTGACTCCGACTGACCACCGGACATTGTCTTTCGCCTCTCTTCCGGCCAGACCTTCTCAGGTGGAGAGATGCTGCCCCACCCACTCATGCTCAACGGCTCCGAGACATTGTGTCCCGCTTAGACCTTGAAAAGATTCATTCTTCACTTCTTAATTCGGACATAAAGTTCCAAAAGGTGAGGGGACCGTTTCCTGAATATTGTCATCATTCCTGTTTAGATTCAGGGTGCATCCCTCCATTTTCGCTTTTGCATGTAAACCCCTTACTTCCAGCTTCTTTCGGTTAAGTTTTACACTTTTTTTATATGTAAACATACTATAGCTCAGGTAGTAGGCTATATCACTTTTTTTTAATAAATACAGCTCTGGGGTGATAAAAGTTCTGATGAACTCTTTTATATGTTGTAAGTTTGGCTTGGAGTTGGGTAGTGGGAGGGTGGGGTGGTAAGGTTGGCTTGGAGTTGGGTAGTGGGAGGGTGGGGTGGTAAGTTTGGCTTGGAGTTGGGTAGTGGGAGGGTAGGGTGGTAAGTTTGGCTTGGAGTTGGTAATGGGAGGGTGGGGTGGTAAGATTGGCTTGGAGTTGGTAGTGGGAGGGTGGGGTGGTAAGATTGGCTTGGAGTTGGTAGTGGGAGGGTGGGGTGGTAAGGTTGGCTTGGAGTTGGGTAGTGGGAGGGTGGGGTGGTAAGTTTGGCTTGGAGTTGGTAGTGGGAGGGTGGGGTGGTAAGGTTGGCTTGGAGTGAGTAGTGGGAGGGTGGGGTGGTAAGGTTGGCTTGGAGTTGGTAGTGGGAGGGTTGGGTGGTATGATTGGCTTGGAGTTGGGTAGTGGGAGGGTGGGGTGGTAAGGTTGGCTTGGAGTTGGTAGTGGGAGGGTTGGGTGGTATGATTGGCTTGGAGTTGGGTAGTGGGAGGGTGGGGTGGTACGGTTGGCTTGGAGTTGGGTAATGGGAGGGTCGGGTGGTAAGGTTGGCTTGGAATTGGGTAATGGGAGGGTGGGGTGGTAAGATTCGCTTGGAGTTGGGTAATGGGAGGGTTGGGTGGTAAGATTGGCTTGGAGTTGGTAGTGGGAGGGTGGGGTGGTAAGTTTGGCTTGGAGTTGGGTAGTGGGAGGGTGGGGTGGTAAGGTTGGCTTGGAGTTGGTAGTGGGAGGGTGGGGTGGTAAGGTTGGCTTGGAGTTAGTAGTGGGAGGGTGGGGTGGTAAGGTTGGCTTGGAGTTGGTAGTGGGAGGGTTGGGTGGTATGATTGGCTTGGAGTTGGTAGTGGGAGGGTGGGGTGGTAAGTTTGGCTTGGAGTTGGGTAGTGGGAGGGTGGGGTGGTAAGTTTGGCTTGGAGTTGGTAGTGGGAGGGTGGGGTGTAAGGTTGGCTTGGAGTTGGGTAGTGGGAGGGTTGGGTGGTAAGGTTGGCTTGGAGTTGGTAGTGGGAGGGTTGGGTGGTAAGGTTGGCTTGGAGTTGGTAGTGGGAGGGTGGGGTGGTATGATTGGCTTGGAGTTGGGTAGTGGGAGGGTGGGGTGGTAAGGTTGGCTTGGAGTTGGTATTGGGAGGGTCGGGTGGTAAGGTTGGCTTGGAGTTAGTAGTGGGAGGGTGGGGTGGTAAGTTTGTCTTGGAGTTGGTAGTGGGAGGGTGGAGTGGTAAGGTTGGCTTGGAGTTGGTAGTGCGAGGGTGGGGTGGTATGATTGGCTTGGAGTTGGGTAGTGGGAGGGTGGGGTGGTAAGTTTGTCTTGGAGTTGGGTAGTGGGAGGGTGGGGTGGTAAGGTTGGCTTGGAGTTGGTATTGGGAGGGTGGGGTGGTAAGGTTGGCTTGGAGTTGGTAATGGGAGGGTGGGGTGGTATGATTGGCTTGGAGTTGTTAGTGGGAGGGTGGGGTGGTATGATTGGCTTGGAGTTGGGTAGTGGGAGGGTGGGGTGGTATGATTGGCTTGGAGTTGGTAGTGGGAGGGTGGGTGGCATGATTGGCTTGGAGTTGGGTAGTGGGAGGGTGGGGTGGTAAGATTGGCTTGGAGTTGGGTAGTGGGAGGGTGGGGTGGTAAGGTTGGCATGGAGTTGGTAGTGGGAGGGTGGGGTGGTAAGTTTGGCATGGAGTTGGGTAGTGGGAGGGTGGGTGGTATGATTGGCTTGGAGTTGGTAATGGGAGGGTGGGGTGGTATGATTGGCTTGGAGTTGTTAGTGGGAGGGTGGGGTGGTATGATTGGCTTGGAGTTGGGTAGTGGGAGGGTGGGGTGGTAAGGTTGGCTTGGAGTTGGGTAGTGGGAGGGTGGGGTGGTATGATTGGCTTGGAGTTGGTAGTGGGAGGGTGGGGTGGTAAGATTGGCTTGGAGTTGGGTAGTGGGAGGGTGGGGTGGTAAGGTTGGCATGGAGTTGGTAGTGGGAGGGTGGGGTGGTAAGTTTGGCATGGAGTTGGTAGTGGGAGGGTGGGTGGTATGATTGGCTTGGAGTTGGGTAGTGGGAGGGTGGGGTGGTAAGATTGGCTTGGAGTTGGGTAGTGGGAGGGTGGGGTGGTAAGGTTGGCATGGAGTTGGTAGTGGGAGGGTGGGGTGGTATGATTGGCTTGGAGTTGGGTAGTGGGAGGGTGGGGTGGTAAGATTGGCTTGGAGTTGGGTAGTGGGAGGGTGGGGTGGTAAGGTTGGCTTGGAGTTGGGTAGTGGGAGGGTGGGGTGGTATGATTGGCTTGGAGTTGGGTAGTGGGAGGGTAGGGTGGTAAGTTTGGCTTGGAGTTGGGTAGTGGGAGGGTGGGGTGGTAAGGTTGGCTTGGAGTTGGTAGTGGGAGGGTGGGGTGGTATGATTGGCTTGGAGTTGGTAGTGCGAGGGTGGGGTGGTAAGGTTGGCTTGGAGTTGGTAGTGGGAGGGTGGGGTGGTATGATTGGCTTGGAGTTGGTAGTGGGAGGGTGGGGTGGTATGATTGGCTTGGAGTTGGGTAGTGGGAGGGTGGGGTGGTAAGGTTGGCTTGGAGTTGGGTAATGGGAGGGTGGGGTGGTAAGGTTGGCTTGGAGTTGGTATTGGGAGGGTCGGGTGGTAAGGTTGGCTTGGAGTTGGTAGTGGGAGGGTGGGGTGGTAAGGTTGGCTTGGAGTTGGGTAGTGGGAGGGTGGGGTGGTATGATTGGCTTGGAGTTGGGTAGTGGGAGGGTGGGGTGGTAAGGTTGGCTTGGAGTTGGTAGTGGGAGGGTGGGGTGGTAAGGTTGGCTTGGAGTTGGTAGTGGGAGGGTGGGGTGGTATGATTGGTTTGGAGTTGGTAGTGGGAGGGTGGGGTGGTAAGGTTGGCTTGGAGTTGGTAGTGGGAGGGTGGGGTGGTATGATTGGTTTGGAGTTGGTAATGGGAGGGTGGGGTGGTATGATTGGTTTGGAGTTGGTAGTGGGAGGGTGGGGTGGTATGATTGGCTTGGAGTTGGTAATGGGAGGGTGGGGTGGTAAGGTTGGCTTGGAGTTGGTAGTGGGAGCGTGGGGTGGTATGATTGGTTTGGAGTTGGTAGTGGGAGGGTGGGGTGGTAAGTTTGGCTTGGAGTTGGGTAGTGGGAGGGTGGGGTGGTAAGGTTGGCATGGAGTTGGTAGTGGGAGGGTGGGGTGGTAAGGTTGGCTTGGAGTTGGTAGTGGGAGGGTGGGGTGGTAAGATTGGCTTGGAGTTGGGTAGTGGGAGGGTAGGGTGGTAACTCACTTTATACGATTCTACAATGGGTGCTTTTCCTTAACTGTTTTGAACTGTACATTTCATACGTTTGATTTGCACCGTATAAACCTTTTATTACTGTTTTTCTTTTGTTTTGTTGCATTGTAGAAACTCATAAAAAACTAATTTAAGAAATAAAGAAAGAAGAAATGGGGATTAATCTCGTGGGAATGAGGAAGGGTTTTAACGTGCTGGGTTATTTCAGGGTTAATGAATTGGGGATGGAGCATAATGTATTAGGGTATTGTAGAGTAAATGCTTTATGGTATTACAGAGGTAATGTGTTGGGGATGAGAGGGTTAATGTATTGGGGTGTTACAAGGTCAATGAATTGGGTTTTACAGGGTTAATGTATTGAGATATTGCAGGGTAAAAGCATTGAATTGAATCGACTTTATTTCTTACATCCTTCACATACACAAGTAAAAATCTTCACGTTACATCTCCATCTAGATGTGCAATGTGCTATTTATAGTAATTTCTGATAAATAGTATAGCAAATAGAATAGTTTTTGTAATTGAACAGTAAGAGGTGCAACAGGGCAGTCAATATAACATAGAAATACAATTGTATCAGCATGAATTAATCAGTCTGATGGCCTGGTGGAAGAAGCTGTCCCGGAGCCTGTTGGTCCTGGCTTTTATGCTGCGGTACCGTTTCCCGGATGGTAGCAGCTGGAACAGTTTGTGGTTGGGGTGACTCAGGTCCCAAGTGATCCTTTGGGCCCTTTTTACACACCTGTCTCTGTAAATGTCCTGAATAGTGGGGAGTTCACATCTACAGATGCACTGGGCTGTCGGCACCACTCTCTGCAGAGTCCTGCGATCGAGGGGAGTACTGTCTGAGGCGTAAGAGTCACTGTTGTGCCTTTTTCACCACACGGCCGGTGTGTACAGACCACGTGAGATCCTCGGTGATGTGTATACCAAGGAGCTTAAAGCTGTTCACCCTCTCTACCCCAGATCCATTGATGTCAGTTGGGGTTAGCCCGTCTCCATTCCTCCTGTCGTCCATAACCAGCTGCTTTGTTTTTGTGACATTGAGGGAGAGGCTGTTTTCTTCACACCACCATGTCAGGCTGATGACTTCGTCCCTGTAGGCCAGCTCGTTATTGTTTGAGATTAGGCCAATCAGTGTAGTGTCGTCGGCAAATCTAATTAGCAGATTGGGGCTGTGGGTGGCGACACAGTCATGGGTATACAGAGAGTAAAGGAGGGGGCTTAGTACACAGCCCTGCGGGTCAGAGGGGCAGAGGTGAGGGAGTCCATTCTTACCACCTGCCAGTGATCTGACAGGAAGTCCAGGATCCAGCCACACAACGCAGGGTGAAGTCTCTGAGCTTCTTGTCGAGCCGAGATGGAATTATGGTGTTGAACGCTGAACTGAGGTCTGAGAACAGCATTCTCACATAATCATCCCCCTTCTCCAGGTGTGTAAGGACAGTGTGTAGAGCAGTGGCTATTGCGTCGTCTGTCGATCGGTTGTGTCGGTAGGTGAATTGTAGGAGGTCCTCTGTGGGTGGTAGCAAGCTGCAGATGTAGTCTTTGACCAGCCTCTTAAAACATTTGCTTATTATTGAGGTGAGTGTGACAGGACGCCAGTCGTTCAGGCGTGTTACCTTGGTATTTTTAGGTATCGGAACAATTGTGGATGTTTTGAAGCAGGGGGGCATTCTACACAGGGAGAGGAAGATCAGGGTGTTACAGGATTAGTGTCTTACGGATGAGGGAACTAATGGGTATTACAGGGTTAATCTATTGGGAATGAGAGGGTTAATGTATCAGTACTACAGGGTTAATATAGTGCGGATGAAAGGGTTAACGTATCGAGTGTTACAGGGTTAATGGTATTAGGGATGAGAGGGATAATGTATCAGGAATTACAGGGTTAATGTATTGGGGATGAGAGTGTTAATGTATTGAGTGACAGACGGTTAATGTATCGGGGATGAGAGGGTACAATTATCAGGTATTACAGGGTTAATATAATTGGGATGGAAGGGTTAATGTATTGGTATTACAGGGTTAATTGTGTTGGAGATGAGAGGGTTATGTATTGGGTATTACAGGGTTAATGCATCGGGGATGAGAGAGTTAATGTACTGGGTATTACAGGGTTAATTGTATTGGGGATAAGAGGGTTAATGTATTGGGTATTACAGGGTTAATGCATTGGGATGAGAGGGTTAATGTATTGGTATTACAGGGTTAATTGTATTGGGGATGAGAGGGTTAATGTGTTGGGTATTAAAGGGTTAATGTATTGGGGATGAGAGGGTTAATGTATGAGGATGAGAGAGTTAATATATTGAGGTATTGCAGGGTTAGTGTAGTGGGAATGAGGGGGTTAACATGTTGGGTTATTACAAAGTTATTGCATAGGGGCTTTGCACAGTGATGGGACATCACAGGGTTAATGCTTTGGGATGAAGGGCTAATGCTCTGAGGTATTGCAGAGTTATGGAGTGTTACAGGGTTAAAGAATTGGAGAGGAAGATGTTAATGTATTGGGGCATCACAGGGTTAATACATTGGGGCAGAGAGGGTTAATGCCTTGTGCTGTTGCAGGGATAATGCATTGAGGAAGGTGTTTAGGGTTAACGTGAGTGTTGATGTACTGGTGAATGGGGCATATGGAGATGGGGATGGGAGAGTTAACCTATTCAGTGTGGACATAGCAGGTTGAGTTTGCCCCGGTGCCTGTGTGAGTGCTGGTCGAAGACTGCAGCGGCCGGCCAGGTCACACCGGGGGGCCACAGAGCCCTGAGAAAAGTCAGTCTCGAGTGCTCTGTAGGGGAAAAAAAATAATTCATCGGAAACAAAAAAGTCCAGAAGCCCAAATGCAGCTCATTTACGAAAAGTCAAAGCGCAGCGGTTGAGCGGGGAAAAATTCCCATGCTGACTAGATAAAGGTGCAAAGCAGCCTAGAGTATCAGAATGGTATTGTAGCTGAAGGACGTCAGTGATTACAGCTTCCTGTCGAGATCAAGAGCTGCAGCTGGAGATCAGCTACCTGCCCACCAGCAAACGCCTCCTCGCATCCTGTTTTGATGAGCTTTCCAGTAAGTTACCTCGATGAGAATTTTGGGCGCTTAGGAAATGGCAGATGTGACATCGCCTTTCTACTGCATAAATTCCACTCTCTCAGACCGGTTGTTTACAGACTGGGGCGGCAAAGTGTGTCCAACTGTCTGGGGATTTTTCTGCACAGAATCGCAACAAGGTGCAAAACATCCTTCGGGTCAGCTGGAGTATTGAGTCCACCAGGCTTTAGGAAGGGCAAATTTGATCGAGCGGTGTCCAAGCAGGCTTTTTCCCACTGAGGCTGTGTGAGGCTACAACTAGAGGCCACGGGTTGAGGGAGAAAGGGGAACATCTTTGCTCAGAGGGTGGTGACAGGGTCGAGCTGCGTGCACAAGTGGCGGGAGGGGGACCGATTTCAGAGATGGGTCCGTTGGCGGGGTGGAGATTCGCCTGAAACAAAGAGGCTCCTTCCCCTCGCCAGCCTGCGGGTCACCCTCGGGCAAGGTGCAGCTCCTGCTTAGCCCCCGATCAGGGTGAGGTGAAGCCGTGGGAGCAGGTGGTGGACGGTCGTACGAGCAGCCGGTGCAGATCACAAGCCCTGGTTACGTGACCACTGACGCCAGGCAGACAATCTCTGACGAGTATTGATAACGGCTGGGGTCACCCGTCTTGTAAAGACCCGGCCCAGAAGAAGGCAATGGCAAACCAGTTCTGTAGAAAAAATTGTCAAGAACAGGCAAAGACCGTGATTGGCCATGTCATACGACTTGGCGCATAATGATGGTGTCATACGACTTGGCGCATAATGATGGTGTCCAGCAACATGGCACATAATGATGATGTCCAGCAACATGGCGCATAATGATGAAGGCACGGACGGGACGAGCGTGGAGGGCTAAGGTCCGGGTGCTGGTCGATGGGACGCGGCGGGTTGACAATTCTGCAAGGACTAGATGGGCCGAAGGGCCTGTTTGTGTACTGTAGTGCTCTGTGACTCTGTGGCATGGAGGTGCCGGGGAGGTTGACCAGAACGGTTCAGAGCTTAAGGCAGTTCAGCGCCAGGGCTGGACAGACGAGATTGGGCACAGGTCTGAGAGAGGTGGACCAGATGACAACTGGTTCAGACAGGGGAGATGGAGGGAAGCCATTTGTATGGTTCAGGTACTAGACGGGTTGGGCTGGATGCAAGAGTTTCATCAAAACAAAGGCAGAATGGGAGGAAAACCATTTCACAGATGCAGATAGGATCTGAAACTCAAATGCTTGTTTGTCGAGATAACAGAAACACTAGCGATCATGCAAATGCTAGAAATCCAGATCAACACACACACACACACACAGGAACACATGGACACAGATACACACACTTACCTACAGAAACACACACACACACACACACACACACACACACACACACACACACACACACACACTCACACTCACACTCACACTCACACTCACACTCACACACACACAGGAACACATGGACACAGATACACACACTTACCTACAGAAACACACACACACACACACACACACACACACACACACACACACACACACAGGAACACACGGACACAGATACACACACTTACCTACAGAAACACACACACACACACACACACACACAGGAAGACACGGACACAGATACACACACTTACCTACAGAAACACACACACACACACACACACACACACACACACACACTCACACTCACACTCACACTCACACTCACACTCACACACACACAGGAACACATGGACACAGATACACACACTTACCTACAGAAACACACACACACACACACACACACACACACACACACAGAGGAACACACGGACACAGATACACACACTTACCTACAGAAACACACACACACACACACACACACACAGGAAGACACGGACACAGATACACACACTTACCTACAGAAACACACACACACACACACACACACACACACACACACACACAGATACACACACTTACCTACAGAAACACACACACACACACACACACACACACACACAGATACACACACTTACCTACAGAAACACACGCGCGTGCACACACACACACACACAGGAACACACGGACACAGGTACACACACTTACCTACAGAAACACACACACACACACACACACACACACACACACACACACACACACACACACACACACACACACACACACACACACACGTGGTGAACTAGATATACCTGTCTGGACTGCTCCTGTGGCTCCTCCCACAGACCCCTGTATAAAGGCGACTGTGGGCTGCTGCTCTCCCTCATTTTCCCCAGGATGTAGTGCTGTTTATTCTTCCAGTCAATAAAAGCCGATATCTCACATCCTAAGTCTCAGCGTGAGTTATTTATGGTGCATCAGGGACTGACACAGGTCTGTGGGGAGAGATTGGGACCGTGGGATTAGTTTGGGGACTGTGGTGAACTAGATATACCTGTCTGACTGCTCCTGTGGCTCCTCCCACAGACCCTGCTGACTGCTCCTGTGGCTCCTCCCACAGACCCCTGTATAAAGGCGACTGTGGGCTGCTGCTCTCCCTCATTTTCCCCAGGATGTAGTGCTGTTTATTCTTCCAGTCAAGAAAAGCCGATACCTTGCTTCCTACGTCTCAGCATGAGTTATTGATGGTGCATCAACACACACACATGGACACAGATACACACACACACACACACACACACACACACACACAGGAACACACGGACACAGATACACAGACTTACCTACAGAAACACAAACACACACACACACTTACACACGGACACACTCAAAGTTTCAAACTAAATTTATTATCAAAATACATACAGTTCTGTGCAAAAGTCTTAGACACATATACTGTATATAGCTGGTGTTGTTTCATTTATGTTTGTTTAAAAATTAATAAAAAGATTTAAAAGAAAGTATATAGCTGGTGTGCCTAAGACTGTTGCACAGGACTGTAGTAATTTTATGTATCGCGCTGTACTGCTGTCACAAAATAAAACAAATTTCCTGACGTGTGTGAGTGATGATAAACCTGATTCTGATCTGGGTCTCTATTGTGGACTGAGAGTGGGAAGGGGGCAGGGAGAGGGGAATCATGGTTGGGTAAAGGGGAAGGGAGAGGGGAGGGAGCGGGAAGCACCAGAGAGACATTCTGTAATGATCAATAAACCAATTGTTTGGAATCAAATGACCTTGCCTGGTGTCTCAGGGCTGGGTGTGTCTGTACCCACCCCTGACACTCCTTCTCTGACCCCTGTCCCACACCCCTCCCGCGACACTCCACCCTCACCATTCCCAACATCCTTTGCTCCCGCCAGATTTACAAACTCGCTCTCCACTCCACGTTGACAAATACAGGATTGTGTGAAAGTCTCTGGCTCTCGAACTGTATGTGTGTGCCTTTTATACACTACTGTATATGTCACCCTATACACCCTGAGATTTGTTTTCTTGCAGATATTCAAAGAAAAATAAAGAAATAAAATGGAATTTATGAAAAACTATAAATAAAGACTGACAAAACATCAATGTGCAAAATACAAACCGCGCAAAAATAAGAAAATAAGTAACTAATACCGAGAACACGAGTTGTAGAGTCCTTGAAAGTCAGTCTGTAGGTTGTGAAATCAGTTCAGAGTTGAGGTTATCCTCACTGGTTCAGGAGCCTGATGGTTGAGGGGTAATAGCTGTTCCTGAACCTGGTGGTGTGGGACCTGAGGCTCCTGTACCTCCTTCCCGATGGAATCAGTTCAGAGTTGAGGTTATCCTCACTGGCTCAGGAGCCTGATGGTTGAGGGGTAATAACTGTTCCTGAACCTGGTGGTGTGGGACCTGAGGCTCCTGTACCTCCTTCCCAATGGAATCAGTTCAGAGTTGAGGTTATCCTCACTGGTTCAGGGGCCTGATGGTTGAGGGGTAATAACTGTTCCTGAACCTGGTGGTGTGGGACCTGAGGCTCCTGTACTTCCTTCCCGATGGAATCAGTTCAGAGTTGAGGTTATCCTCACTAGTTCAGGGGCCTGATGGTTGAGGGGTAATAACTGTTCCTGAACCTGGTGGTGTGGGACCTGAGGCTCCTGTACCTCCTTCCCGATGGAATCAGTTCAGAGTTGAGGTTATCCTTACTGGTTCAGAGGCCTGATGGTTGAGGGGTAATAACTGTTCCTGAACCTGGTGGTGTAGGCCCTGAGGCTCTTGTTCTTATTTCCCGATGGAGGAAATGCCTGAGGACCTCAGCAGGTCAGGTATCATCCTTGGAGGGGAGTTAAGCAGTTGACATTTTGGGCTGAGACCGTTCATCAGGTCTTTGGGGACCAGGAGGCCTATGATTCTTTCACCAGGAAACATGGAGCTCTCTTACTTAACTTACGTGAGAAGAAATGAGGGCTCTTTCTGCTGACGGGACAACCTGCCAATAGGCCATTCTCCCGTGATCCTATCATATTGTGTAAGACCATAAGACCATAGGACGTAGAAGCAGAATCAGGCCATTCGGCCCCTCGAGTCTGCCGCACCATTCCATCATGGCTGATTTATTGTCCCTCTCAACCCCATTCTCCTGCCTTCTCCCTGTGACATTCAATGCCCTGACTGATCAACCTCCACTTTAACTTTTCCGAATGGCTTGGCCAACATTCCCATCTGTGGCAATGAGTTCCCCAGATTCACCATCCCCTGGTTCAAGAAATCCCTCTTCATCTCAGTTCAAAAGGGATGTCCTTGCACTCTGAGACTGCGTCCTTTGCTCCTGGAATCCCCCACTGTTGGAAACCTCCTCCCCGAGTTCCCTTTCGATATTGGATTGGTTTCAATGAGACCCCCCCCCCCCCCACTCCTGATCTCCAACGAGTGCAGGTCCAGAGCCATCAAACGCTCCTCGTATGTTAAGCCTTTGACTTGCAGGATCCTCTGGACCCTCTCCAGTCCCCGCCCATCTTTTCTTGGATAAGAGGCCCAGATTGCTCACAGTTAATACAGTGCCCTGACACTCAGTGGCCACTTTATTAGGTACGCCTGCTCGTCAATGCGAATGTCTCATCAGCCAATCACGTGGCAGCGACTCGATGCATCAGAGCACGCAGACACGGTCAGGAGGTTCAGCTGTTGTTCAGACCGAACATCAGAACGTGATCTGAGTGACTTTGATTGTGGAATGATGCCAGACGGGGTGGTTTGAGTATCTCAGAAATTGCTGATCGGGGATTTTCTGGAGTTTACTGAGAATGGTGTGAAAAATAACAGTCACCCACGTCATATAGCATGGCACATAATGATGAAGATAACAATGACCATTGAACCATGGAAACACAGAACATTACAGCACAGAAACAGGCCTTTTGGCCCTTCTTGGCTGTGCCAAACCATTTTTCTGCCGAGTCCCACTGACCTGCACCTGGCTCGTGTCCCTCCGTACATCTCTCATCCACGTACCTGTCCAAGTTTTTCTTAAATGTCAAAGTGAGCCCACATTTACCACTTCATCTGGAGCTCATTCCACACTCCCACCACTCTCTGTGTGAAGAAGCACCCCCCCCCCAATTTCCCTTTAAACTTTTCCCCTTCACCCTTAACCCATGACCTCTGGTTTTTGTTCTCCCCTAGCCTCAGTGGAAAAAGCCTGCTTGCATTCACTCTATCTATACCCATCATAATTTTATATACCTGTATCAAATCTCCCAATCCACGACATACATCGCCCTGTATGATGATGAATACAGGACTGAAGATGTTGTATCTGAATGCGTGCGGTGTACGGAATAAGGTAGGTGATCTTGCAGCTCAGTTAGAGATTGGCAGGTATGATGTTGTGGGCATCATTGAAGGAAGGTCATAGTTGGAGCTTAAATCTAAGGGGACGTCTTGTATCGAAAGCGCAGGCAAAGGGGGTGGCCTGACCATTGGTAAAAAATCAAATAAAATCCTTAGAAAGAGGTGATAGAGCATCAGAGGACACAGAATCATTCCGGGTAGAGCTGAGGAACTGCAAGGGTAACTGATGGGAGTTTTATACAGGCTTCCAGGATGTGGGCAACAAATTACAGTGGGAGGTGGAAAAGGCATGTAAAAAGGGCAAGGTCATGGGGGATTTCAATATTCAGATAGATTGGGAAAGTCAGGTTGGTGCTGGATCTCAAGCGGGGGAATTTGTAGAACGGCTTTTTAGAGCAGCTCACAGGGGAATCAACTATTCTGGATTGGGTGTTGTGCATTGACCCAGATTTGACCAGGGAGCTTAAGTTAACGGAACCCTTAGGAAGCAGTGATCATAATATGACAGAATTTACACTGTAATTTGAGAAGGAGAAGCACCAGTATTACAGTGGAGTAAAGTGAGTTAGAGAGGCGCGATAGGGACGCTGGCCAAAGTTGATTGGATGGGGACACCAGCAGGGATGACAGCAGAACAGCAATGACTGGGTTTCTGGGGGCAATTCAGAAGCTGCGGATAGATACATTCCATAGAAGAAGTATTCTAAGGGCAGGATGACACGACTGTCACTGACAAGAGAGGTCAAAGCCAACATAAAAGCCAAAGAGAGGGCATAGAATACACCAAAAATAAGCGGGAAGATGGGGAAACGTTTAAAAACCAACAGAAGGCAGCTAAAAATTCAAAAAGAGGGAAAAGATGGAACACAAAAGTAAGCTAGCCTCAAAGAGGATCCTGAAAGATAGAGTGAAAGAGAGGTGAGGTAGATATCGGACTGCTGGAAAATGATGCTGGAGAGGTAGTAATGGGAGTCAAGGAACCGGCAAATGAATTGAACAAGTATTTTGCATTGGTCTTCGCAGTGAAAGCCACTCGTGGTATGCCGGAAGTTCAAATGTGTCGGGGGTAGGGGTGAGTGAGGACAAGGTGTTTGGGAAACTGACTGGTCTGAAGGTAAATAAGTCACCTGGACCAGATGGACTACATCCCAATGTTCTGAAAGAGGTGGCCGAAGAGATTGTGGAGGCATTGGTCATGATCTTTCAAGACTTCTGGAATGGTTCTGGAGAACTGGAAAATTACAAATGTGCCTCCACTCTTTAAAAAGGGAGGGAGGCAGAAGAAAGGAAATTATAGCCTGACTTAGTAGTTGGGAAGATGTTGAAATTCATTATGAAGGATGAGGTTTCAGTTTTCGTGGTAAAATAGGCTGCAGTCAGCATGGTTTCCTCTTGCCTGACAAGCCTGTTGGAATTCTTTGAAGAAATGACAGTGGATGTTGTTTAGGGAAATGGATCAGCCATGATGGAAAAGTAGAGAAGACTCAATGAGCCAAATGGCCTAAGTGAGGTTTGGGAGAGGCGGCCATGCTTGGGGAAAGGGGAGGTGAAAGGTCAGGAGAGGGGCCTGTGGGGGGGGAGGGGCTGAGCGTTTCTGATTGACGGCAGGGGCGGAGCCTGTGTGCGGCCCGCCCGGTTCAGGGCAAGGGGCGGGGCTCAGGGCTGACGTGTGACTGACAGCAGGGGGCGGGGCCAGTGGGCGGCCCGCCCGGTTCAGGGCAAGGGGCGGGGCTCAGGGCTGACGTGTGACTGACAGCAGGGGGCGGGGCCAGTGTGCGGCCCGGTTCAGGGCAAGGGGCGGGGCTCAGGGCTGACGTGTGACTGACAGCAGTGGGCGGGGCCAGCGCGCCCTCAGCGGAGTCGGCGGGAAAGTTTAAATGGCGGCGGCGCTTCCGCGGGTTTGAAGTGAACGTCTCGCCTTTCCTCCCCTCCCACCCTCACTCGGCCAGGCGCCAGCTGTGAGTCCGGGCACCCTGAGGACCTGGTCTGATGTGGACACATTAAAACTGAGGGAAAAATGGCCCCGGGGGGGGGGGGGGGGGACAGGGTAAGGGTGGGCACTGGGATGGGGTAACAGGCCCCCTGGGGTAAGGATGGACACTGGGATGGGTATAAGGCTCCCTGGGGTAGTGCTGGGATTTGGGATGGGTATTTAGACTCCCTGGGGTAAGGATGGGCATTGGGATGGGGATAAAGCCCCCCTGGGGTAACACTGGGTTTTGGGATGGGTATTTAGATCCCCTGGGGTAAGGTTGAACACCGTGATGGGTATAAGGCTCCCTGGAGTAACGCTTGGCCTTGGGATGGTGATAAAGCCCCCCTGGGGTAACACTGGGTTTTGGGATGGGCATTTAGATCCCCTGGGGTAAGGTTGAACACCGTGATGGGTATAAGGCTCCCTGGAGTAACGCTTGGCCTTGGGATGGTGATAAAGCCCCCCGGGGTAACGCTGGGCTTTGGGATGGGCATTTAGATCCCCTGGGGTAAGGTTGAACACCGTGATGGGTATAAGGCTCCCTGGAGTAATGCTTGGCTTTGGGATGGTGATAAAGCCCCCCGGGGTAACGCTGGGCTTTGGGATGGGTATTTAGACCCCCTGGGGTAAGGATGAACACTGTGGTGGGTAAGGCTGGGCTTTGGGATGTGGTAAAAATGCCCATGGAGTGAGGCTTGGCACTGGGGTGAGATATAAGGAGTGCACCATATAAGAGGTGGATAAGGCCCTCTGAGGCAAGGGTGGGCACTGGGATGGGGTAAGAGGCCCCCTGGGGTAAGGCTGGGCACTTGGATCGTGTGTGTCTCCCTCGGGTAGCTTTGGGCACTGGGAAGGGGTGTATGGCTGGGCCATGGTATGGGGTAGGCTGGGCACGTGTGGCAGTGTGTAAGAGCTGGGTTCTGCCCGGGCTGGTTTCTTCACACTTAATTCTGGAATTCAGGTTGATGGGTTGGGGCCTCGACCTTGGATGCACAGATCTGTGATGGTCTCAGGTGGAGGTGGGCACCATGGACTTTGAGATAAGATTGGGCATAGAGAGCCCCAGATGAATTTAGGGAATGCTAATGTCTCTTTCCTGTCTCCTTGTAGTAACGGCATAATGGGCTTGAAAGCCTTCATGTACCCTCTGCCAGAGACACGGTTGATCCACGCGGGGAGGACCGTTTACAAACTCAAAATGCGTTACAGTCACCATATCAGGTAAGCTCGCTGAAAAACACTGGCCCAAACCATCGAATGGGCGTTCATTTTTTTGGCTTTCAAGGTGCATTCTAACTTGAAGTTGAAAACATAAAAATGAGAAAGTCTGCATTTGCTGGAAATCCAAAGCAACTAGGTAGCCTCCAACCTGATTTCATGAGTATTAATTTTTTCCTTCGGGCAAAAAAAAACACTACCCTTACCCTCCCCTCTTCTTCTATTCCCCACATTGCTCTCTTAATTCTTCTCACCTGCCTATCACCTCTCTGGGCCCCCTCCTCCTTCCATGATCCACTCTTCTCTCCTATCAGATTCCTTCCTCCCCATCCCTTCACCTTTCCCACCCACCTGGCTTCACCCATCACCTTCTAGCTACCCGCCTTCCCCTCCCCCCACCTTATTCTAGCGCCTTCCCCTTCCTTTCCAGCCCTCAAGAAGGGTCTCAGCTCAAAAAGTCAATTCTTTATTCATTTCCGTTGATGCTGAGTTCCGCCAGCATCTTGTGTGTGTTGTTTTGAAGTTGAGTTTAATGTCATATGCACAGGTGCAATGAAAAACTTACTTGCGGCAGCGACGCAGGCACATATCAGCTCCTGCCTGAGAGACAACTTGCATCCGCTCCGATTTGCCCACCGGAGCATCAGATCCACAGCAGATGCCACCTCATTGGCTCTTGACTCAACCCTGGAACATCAGGGCAGCAAAGATGCGTACATCAGGATAGTCTGGTGCGTCTCGGATCTGTGCTGGGACTATTCTTTGTTGTCTATATCAGTGATCTAGATGATAATGTGGTAAATTGGGTCAGCAAGTTTGCTGAGGACACTAAGATTGAAGGCGTTGTGGACAGCAAGGAAGGCTTTCAAAGCTTGCAGAGGGATCTGGACCAACTGGAAAAATGGGCCAGAAAATGGCAGATAGGATTTAATGCGGACAAGTGTGAAGTGTTGCATTTTGGAAGGACAGATCAAGGTAGGACGTACACAGTAAATGATAGGGCACTGAGGAGTGCAGAGGAACAAAGGGAGGTCAGATAGATAATTCCCTGAAAGTAGCGTCACAGGCAGACAGGGTTGTAAAGAAGGCTTTTGGCATCCTGGCATTCATAAATTAAAGTATTGAGTATAGGAGTTGGGATGTTATGGTGAGGTTGTATAAGACATTGGTGAGGCCATATTTGGAGTATTGTGTGCAGTTCTGGTCACCGAATTACAGGAAGGATATCAGTAAGATTGAAAGAGTGCAGAGAAGATTTACTGGGATGTTGCCAGGTCTTCAAGAGTTGAGTTACAGGGAAAGATTGAACAGGTTAGGACTTTATTCCTTGGAGCGTAGAAGAATGAGGGAGGATTTGATAGAGGTTTACAAAATGATGAGGGGTATAGACAGAGTAAATGCGAGTAGGCTCTTTCCACTTAGATTAGGAGAGATAAATACGAGAGGACATGGCTTTAGGGTGAAAAGGGAAAGGTTTAGGGGGAACATGAGGAGGAACTTCTTCACTCAGAGAGTGGTGGGAGTGTGGAACGAGCTGCCATCTGACGTGGTAAATGCAGGCTCACTGTTAAGTTTTAAGAATAAATTGGATAGATACATGGACGGGAGAGGTCTGGAGGGTTATGGACTGGGTGCATGTCAATGGGACTAGCAGAATAAAGTTTCGACAGACAAAGGGCCAAATGGCCTGTTTTCTGTACTGTAGTGTTCTATGGTTCTACAAGAAACATTAACGATCAGCATAAATTATGCGTGGAAAAACACGAATTAGAAGAAAAGAGAGCCTTTTGTGATACAAAATGGTCATTGTGCCACTGTGCCTCTTCTCGTTACTGCCGTTGTGCTGATGGTACTCACTCAACAATTGAGAGCGTTTCCCTGCCTGTGCCATCAGATTATTGTGTTGCCCATGAACATTACCTCTTTAGTCCAGCATGTCTTTTTTTTTGGAAATTTTATTTAATTGCTTTTTTAAGTAATTACAAGAGTGGAAAAAAAAGTATATATCCCTTCCCCCCCTCCCCTTAACCCCTCCCCCCAGTATGTCTTTTTGTACTTTATATTAATTGTATTTCTTATGTACTGCTGCCCCAAAACAACACATTTCACATTATGCTCAGTAGTTAGCGCAACACGATTACAACTCGGGGCGTTGGAGTTTGGAGTTCAATTCCGGTGTCGTCGGTAAGGAATCAGGAACAAAATTGGGTTTAATATCACCAGCACATGATATGATATTTATTAACTTTACGGCAGCAGTACTATGATGTTAGAGAGAAAAAAACTGAATGATGGTAAATAATATATATACACATAGACACAGACACACACACAATAGTTAAAAAAGTAGTGAGGTAGTGTCATGGGTTCAATGTCCATTCTGAAATCTGATGGCAGAGGCTAAGGAGCTGTTGCTGAATTGTTGAGCGTGTGCCTTCAAGTTCCTGTACCTCCTCCCCGAAGGTAACAATGGGAAGAGGGCATGGCTTGGGTGGTGGGGGTCCTTAATGATGGACGCTGCCTTTTTGATGGAGCTGACTATGTTTAGGACTCTCTGCAGCTTACTTTGATCCTGTGCAGTAGTGATCCTGATACCAGAGAGTGATGTAGCCAGTTAGTATGCACTCCACGGTACAAACGTAGAAGTTCGCAAGTGTTTTAGGTGACATATCAAATCTCCTCAAACTCCTAATGAAGTATAACCGCTGTCTTGCCTTCTTTATAGCTACATCGATATGTTTGGTCTGGGTTAGGTCCTCAGAGATGCTGACACCAGAAACTTGAAATTGCTCATTTTCTCTACTACTGATCCCTCTATGAGGATGTGTGCATGTTCCCTCATCTTCCCCTTTCTGAAGTCCACAATCAGTTCTGTGGTCTTCCTGATGTTGAGTGCAAGATTGTTGCTGCAACGCCACTCAACTTACTGATATATCTGGCTCCTGTACACCCTCTGGTCACCATCTGAGATTCTGCCAACAATGGTTGTTATCATCAGCTAATTTATAGATGGCATTTGAGGTGTACCCGGCCACACAGTCTGCACATCCTCCCTGCGGAATGTGTGGGTTTTCTCCGGGCGTTCCAGTTTCCTTTGATGGTCCAAAGACATACTGGTTAGTAGGTTAATTGGTCATTGTAAAATGCCCCCCCCCCCCCCCCGATTAGGCTCAGAATTAATTCGGTGGGTTGCTGGGTGGCGTGGCTCGAGGGCTAGAAGGGTCTATTCCATGCTTTACCTCTACAGAAATAAAAATAAGTAATTATAAGTCAATAGAATAACTCTGATTCTGATCCTGAGACAGCAATGAGATCAGCAGGCTGGTTCAACAATGACTGAGTTACTGAAAGAGCAGAGAAAAATGGAAGTGACAGAAATCTGAAAGCAAAATGCAGAAACTCTGAAAATACTGGAAGCACTCAGCAGGTTAGACAGCAACTGTGAGGATGGAAATAGATGAATGCTTCAAGTCATTGGTTCCTTTTATCAATGGATGAACCATGGCAACCTCAATTGGGTAATCTCTCCAGAAAAAAAATGGTAGAAATTCAATGCACAAAATCAGTCTCAGTGTGGTTTTCGTGCTCGAATGACAGGAATTACCCAACTCTATCTGGCCGTGGTGTTGTCATCATACGGTTAATAATGAGAAAAGCATTGTCAGATCGAATGGAAAAGTCAACACCATTTCTTTCTCTAGTTTTAGCTTCATTTTATATTTTTATTATACACTCAACGGAAACTTAACTATGTACACCAGCTCGTTAATGTAACTATCCAATCATATGGCAGCTACAATGCATAAGGCATGCAGACACAGTCAAGAGGTTCAGTTGTTGTTCAGACCAAACATCAGAATGGGGAAGAAATGGGATCCAAGTGACTTTGACCGTGGAATGATGGCTGGTGCCGGACGGGGTGGGATCTTCACTCACAACAGAATCTAGAGTTTAGAGACAATGGTTTGAAAAAGTGAAGAAAACACCTGGTGAGTGAATATGTGTTAATGAGAGAGAGGTCAGAGGAGAATGTTCAGACTGTTTCAATCTGACAGGAAGGCAACAGTAACAAGTCGCCCCTCGTTACAACAGTGGAGTGCAGAACAGACGACACGTCGAACCTTGAAGTGGACGGGCGACAGCAGCAGAAGGCCACAAACAGACACTCAGTGGCCACTTTATTAGGTACAGCAGGTAGTGAATAAAGTGACCAACCACTGCGTGTACTTCTTGTGGGAGGGCAGTAGTTCTCGAAAGGTAATGGCAGGCTGCAGAGGTGGGAGAAAGGTACAGAAGCTGGTCGTGGAGCAGGGACAGAGTTGTGGGGCTGTGATGGGCAAACGTCCTTCCAATTCCATACGGGGAGGTGGGTGGTTCTGGAAAAGCAGCCAGAGGATTAAGAAGACAAGCCCGTGTGGCCCAGCGAGTCTGAATCCTATTCAATCCTACCTTAGAAGAAGGCTTGCAAGTGGCTATGCTCCATGTAGCGTTTGAAGAGACTTGCTGTGACAACATAGACTTTTGCAAGTTTTTACAGACGTACTGTGGATTCTGACTGCTCGCTGTGGAGGCTCCAATGCACAGGATTGAAAAAAAAAAAGCTGTACACACAGCAAGCTCCATTATGGGCAGAACCCTCCCCACCAGCGAGGACATCTTCAAAAGATGGTGCCTGAAGGACACTCACCATCCAGGACAGGCCCTCTTCTCATTACTACCATCAGGAAGGAGGTACAGGAGCCTGAATGTTTGTGGAACAGCTTCTTCCCCTCCATCACTAGGTTTCAGAATGATCCGTGAAACCATGAGCACCACCTAACCACCTTGCTCTCTTTCTGCTTTATTTATCTATTTATTTTTATGTATGTATTCCATTGTATGGTTGTCACAAAACAACAAATCTTGCGACATGTGTGTGATAATAAACTGGATTCTGATTCTGAGTCCTTCATGACCAAAAACCTATGGATGTGAATCTTTAACATCCACATTAATTGAGCTTCCACAGCTCTGTGAGAAAGATCTGAGAGATCCATGACATTTTTTCAAAATCTTTCCCTTTCTGTCAGTTCCAAGTGGCCAGATCCTGATCCAGAAGCTGTACTACCTGGTCAGGACTCTCCAAGAGACCAGCTCCTGATCCAGAAGCTGTACTACCTGGTCAGGACTCTCCAAGAGACCAGCTCCTTATCCAGAAGCTGTACTACCTGGTCAGGACTCTCCAAGAGACCAGCTCCTGATCCAGAAGCTGTACACCTGGTCAGGACTCTCCAAGAGACCAGCTCCTGATCCAGAAGCTGTACACCTGGTCAGGACTCTCCAAGTGACCAGCTCCTGATCCAGAAGCTGTACACCTGGTCAGGACTCTCCAAGTGGCCAGCTCCTGATCCAGAAGCTGTACTACCTGGTCAGGACTCTCCAAGTGGCCAGCTCCTGATCCAGAAGCTGTACTACCTGGTCAGGACTCTCCAAGAGACCAGCTCCTGATCCAGAAGCTGTACTACCTGGTCAGGACTCTCCAAGAGACCAGCTCCTTAACCAGAAGCTGTACTACCTGGTCAGGACTCTCCAAGTGGCCAGCTCCTTAACCAGAAGCTGTACTACCTGGTCAGGACTCTCCAAGTGGCCAGCTCCTTAACCAGAAGCTGTACTACCTGGTCAGGACTCTCCAAGAGACCAGCTCCTTAACCGGAAGCTGTACTACCTGGTCAGGACTCTCCAAGTGGCCAGCTCCTTAACCAGAAGCTGTACTACCTGGTCAGGACTCTCCAAGTGGCCAGCTCCTGATCCAGAAGCTGTACTACCTGGTCAGGACTCTCCAAGAGACCAGCTCCTTAACCGGAAGCTGTACTACCTGGTCAGGACTCTCCAAGTGGCCAGCTCCTTAACCGGAAGCTGTACTACCTGGTCAGGACTCTCCAAGTGGCCAGATCCTGATCCAGAAGCTGTACTGCCTGGTCAGGACTCTCCAAGTAGCCAGCTCCTGATCCAGAAGCTGTACACCTGGTCAGGACTCTCCAAGTGGCCAGCTCCTGATCCAGAAGCTGTACTACCTGGTCAGGACTCTCCAAGTAGCCAGCTCCTTAACCAGAAGCTGTACTACCTGGTCAGGACTCTCCAAGTGGCCAGCTCCTTAACCAGAAGCTGTACTACCTGGTCAGGACTCTCCAAGTGGCCAGCTCCTGATCCAGAAGCTGTACTACCTGGTCAGGACTCTCCAAGTGGCCAGCTCCTTAACCGGAAGCTGTACTGCCTGAGTCAGGACACTCACAAGGGCAATCCTCACAGCATCCATGATGTCATGTCCAGTGAGAACCACAAAGAGCCAATTTGCCTTACTGCAGCACTCTCTGTATGCTAACAGGCCCTCAAGAGCCAGAGATATTGGTCATCAAGATTTGGAAAGGGAGCAGGAGAAATAAGCATCTGACCCTTCTTAGAACAGATCTTCAACTACGACACCCTCTTCCAGGACTCCCTGCACAATTTTATTTAGAGCAACCTTTTTTTATGCCATGGACCAATACTATTAAGTAAGGGGTCTGTGAACCACTGATTCAGAGAGACAGCATGATAACAGGACCTTCTGGCCCAATGAGCACATACCAGCCAATTACACCCATGTGTCCGATTCACCTACTAACCAGTAGGTCTTTGGAAATGGGGAGAGTGTGAAAAGTCCTTACAGACAGTGGCATAGCGGTGGGTATTGAACCTGTGTCGTTGGTGCTCTAATATTGTATAATACCTCTTAACTCCAGTATGTATTTTTATATTTTATATTAATTGTATTTCTTATGTACTGCTGCCCCAAAACAATACATTTCACATTATGCTCAGTAGTTAGCACAACACGATTACAACTCGGGGCGTTGGAGTTTGGAGTTCAATTCCGGTGTCGTCTATAAGGAATCAGGAACAAAATCGGGTTTAATATCACCAGCACATGATATGATATTTATTAACTTTACGGCAGCAGTACTATGATGTTAGAGAGAAAAAACTGAATGATGGTAAATAATATATATACACATAGACACAGACACACACACAATAGTTAAAAAAGTAGTGAGGTAGTGTCATGGGTTCAATGTCCATTCTGAAATCTGATGGCAGAGGCTAAGCAGCTGTTGCTGAATTGTTGAGCGTGTGCCTTCAAGTTCCTGTACCTCCTCCCCGAAGGTAACAATGGGAAGAGGGCATGGCTTGGGTGGTGGGGGTCCTTAATGATGGACGCTGCCTTTTTGATGGAGCTGAATATGTTTAGGACTCTCTGCAGCTTACTTTGATCCTGTGCAGTAGTGGCCCCATACCAGAGAGTGATGTAGCCAGTTAGTATGCACTCCACGGTACAAACGTAGAAGTTCGCAAGTGTTTTAGGTGACATATCAAATCTCCTCAAACTCCTAATGAAGTATAACCGCTGTCTTGCCTTCTTTATAGCTACATCGATATGTTTGGTCTGGGTTAGGTCCTCAGAGATGCTGACACCAGAAACTTGAAATTGCTCACTTTCTCTACTACTGATCCCTCTATGAGGATGTGTGCATGTTCCCTCATCTTCCCCTTTCTGAAGTCCACAATCAGTTCTGTGGTCTTCCTGATGTTGAGTGCAAGATTGTTGCTGCAACGCCACTCAACTTACCGATATATCTGGCTCCTGTACACCCTCTGGTCACCATCTGAGATTCTGCCAACAATGGTTGTTATCATCAGCAAATTTATAGATGGCATTTGAGGTGTACCCGGCCACACAGTCTGCACATCCTCCCTGCGGAATGTGTGGGTTTTCTCCGGGCGTTCCAGTTTCCTTTGATGGTCCAAAGACATACTGGTTAGTAGGTTAATTGGTCATTGTAAAATGCCCCCCCCCCCCCTGATTAGGCTCAGAATTAATTCGGTGGGTTGCTGGGTGGCGTGGCTCGAGGGCTAGAAGGGTCTATTCCATGCTGTGCCTCTACAGAAATAAAAAATAAGTAACTATAAGTCAATAGAATAACTCTGATTCTGATCCTGAGACAGCAATGAGATCAGCAGGCTGGTTCAACAATGACTGAGTTACTGAAAGAGCAGAGAAAAATGGAAGTGACAGAAATCTGAAAGCAAAATGCAGAAACTCTGAAAATACTGGAAGCACTCAGCAGGTTAGACAGCAACTGTGAGGATGGAAATAGATGAATGCTTCAAGTCATTGGTTCCTTTTATCAATGGATGAACCATGGCAACCTCAATTGGGTAATCTCTCCACAAAAAAATGGTAGAAATTCAATGCACAAAATCAGTCTCAGTGTGGTTTTCGTGCTCGAATGACAGGAATTACCCAACTCTATCTGGCCGTGGTGTTGTCATCATACACGATTAATAATGAGAAAAGCATTGTCAGATCGAATGGAAAAGTGAAAACCATTTCTCTCACGAGGAAATCTGCAGATGCTGGAAATTCAAACAACAACACACACAAAATGCTGGTAGAACATTTGGCCTGCTGTGTTCTACCAGCATTTTGTGTGTGTTGTTGTTACCATTTCTCTCTCTAGTTTTAGCTTCATTTTATATTTTTATTATACACTCAACAGAAACTTAACTATGTACACCAGCTCGTTAATGTAACTATCCAATCATATGGCAGCTACAATGCATAAGGCATGCAGACACGGTCAAGAGGTTCAGTTGTTGTTCAGACCAAACATCAGAATGGGGAAGAAATGGGATCCAAGTGACTTTGACCGTGGAATGATGGCTGGTGCCGGACGGGGTGGGATCTTCACTCACAACAGAATCTAGAGTTTAGAGACAATGGTTTGAAAAAGTGAAGAAAACACCTGGTGAGTGAATATGTGTTAATGAGAGAGAGGTCAGAGGAGAATGTTCAGACTGTTTCAATCTGACAGGAAGGCAACAGTAACAAGTCGCCCCTCGTTACAACAGTGGAGTGCAGAACAGACGACACGTCGAACCTTGAAGTGGACGGGCGACAGCAGCAGAAGGCCACAAACAGACACTCAGTGGCCACTTTATTAGGTACAGCAGGTAGTGAATAAAGTGACCAACCACTGCGTGTACTTCCTTGTGGGAGGGCAGTAGTTCTCGAAAGGTAATGGCAGGCTGCAGAGGTGGGAGAAAGGTACAGAAGCTGGTCGTGGAGCAGGGACAGAGTTGTGGGGCTGTGAAGGGCAAACGTTCTTCCAATTCCATACGGGGAGGTGGGTGGTTCTGGAAAAGCAGCCAGAGGATTAAGAAGACAAGCCCGTGTGGCCCAGCGAGTCTGAATCCTATTCAATCCTACCTTAGAAGAAGGCTTGCAAGTGGCTATGCTCCATGTAGCATTTGAAGAGACTTGCTGTGTCAACATAGACTTTTGCAAGTTTTTACAGACGTACTGTGGATTCTGACTGCTCGCTGTGGAGGCTCCAATGCACAGGATTGAAAAAAAAAAGCTGTACACACAGCAAGCTCCATTATGGGCAGAACCCTCCCCACCAGCGAGGACATCTTCAAAAGATGGTGCCTGAAGGACACTCACCATCCAGGACAGGCCCTCTTCTCATTACTACCATCAGGAAGGAGGTACAGGAGCCTGAATGTTTGTGGAACAGCTTCTTCCCCTCCATCACTAGGTTTCAGAATGATCCGTGAAACCATGAGCACCACCTTACCACTTTGCTCTCTTTCTGCTTTATTTATCTATTTATTTTTATGTATGTATTCCATTGTATGGTTGTCACAAAACAACAAATCTTGCGACATGTGTGTGATAATAAACTGGATTCTGATTCTGAGTCCTTCATGACCAAAAACCTATGGATGTGAATCTTTAACATCCACATTAATTGAGCTTCCACGGCTCTGAGAGAAAGATCTGAGAGATCCATGACATTTTTTTCAAAATCTTTCCCTTTCTGTCAGTTCCAAGTGGCCAGATCCTGATCCAGAAGCTGTACAACCTGGTCAGGACTCTCCAAGTGGCCAGCTCCTGATCCAGAAGCTGTACTACCTGGTCAGGACTCTCCAAGAGACCAGCTCCTTAACCAGAAGCTGTACTACCTGGTCAGGACTCTCCAAGAGACCAGATCCTTAACCAGAAGCTGTACTACCTGGTCAGGACTCTCCAAGAGACCAGCTCCTGACCCAGAAGCTGTACTACCTGGTCAGGACTCTCCAAGAGACCAGCTCTTTAATCAGAAGCTCTACTACCTGGTCAGGACTTTCCAAGTGGCCAGATCCTGATCCAGAAGCTGTACTACCTGGTCAGGACTTTCCAAGTGGCCAGATCCTGATTCAGAAGCTGTACTACCTGGTCAGGACTCTCCAAGTGACCAGCTCCTGATCCAGAAGCTGTACACCTGGTCAGGACTCTCCAAGAGACCAGCTCTTTAATCAGAAGCTCTACTACCTGGTCAGGACTCTCCAAGAGACCAGCTCCTGATCCAGAAGCTGTACTACCTGGTCAGGACTCTCCAAGAGACCAGCTCCTGATCCAGAAGCTGTACTACCTGGTCAGGACTCTCCAAGAGACCAGCTCCTTACCCAGAAGCTGTACTACCTGGTCAGGACTCTCCAAGTGACCAGCTCCTTAACCAGAAGCTGTACTACCTGGTCAGGACTCTCCAAGTGGCCAGCTCCTTATCCAGAAGCTGTACTACCTGGTCAGGACTTTCCAAGAGACCAGCTCCTTAACCAGAAGCTGTACTACCTGGTCAGGACTCTCCAAGTGGCCAGCTCCTGATCCAGAAGCTGTACTACCTGGTCAGGACTCTCCAAGTGGCCAGCTCCTTAACCAGAAGCTGTACTACCTGGTCAGGACTCTCCAAGTGGCCAGCTCCTTAACCAGAAGCTGTACTACCTGGTCAGGACTCTCCAAGTGACCAGCTCCTTACCCAGAAGCTGTACTACCTGGTCAGGACTCTCCAAGAGACCAGATCCTTACCCAGAAGCTGTACTACCTGGTCAGGACTCTCCAAGAGACCAGCTCTTTAATCAGAAGCTCTACTACCTGGTCAGGACTCTCCAAGTGGCCAGCTCCTGATCCAGAAGCTGTACTACCTGGTCAGGACTCTCCAAGAGACCAGCTCTTTAATCAGAAGCTCTACTACCTGGTCAGGACTCTCCAAGTGGCCAGATCCTGTCCCAGAAGCTGTACTACCTGGTCAGGACTCTCCAAGTGGCCAGCTCCTGATCCAGAAGCTGTACTACCTGGTCAGGACTCTCCAAGTGGCCAGCTCCTGATCCAGAAGCTGTACACCTGGTCAGGACTCTCCAAGAGACCAGCTCCTGATCCAGAAGCTGTACTACCTGGTCAGGACTCTCCAAGAGACCAGCTCCTGATCCAGAAGCTGTACTGCCTGGGTCAGGACTCTCCAAGAGACCAGCTCCTTAACCAGAAACTGTACTACCTGGTCAGGACTCTCCAAGAGACCAGCTCCTTAACCAGAAGCTGTACTACCTGGTCAGGACTCTCCAAGAGACCAGCTCCTTAACCAGAAGCTGTACTACCTGGTCAGGACTCTCCAAGTGGCCAGCTCCTGATCCAGAAGCTGTACTACCTGGTCAGGACTCTCCAAGAGACCAGCTCCTTAACCAGAAGCTGTACTACCTGGTCAGGACTCTCCAAGAGACCAGATCCTTAACCAGAAGCTGTACTACCTGGTCAGGACTCTCCAAGTGGCCAGCTCCTTAACCAGAAGCTGTACTACCTGGTCAGGACTCTCCAAGTGGCCAGCTCCTTAACCAGAAGCTGTACTACCTGGTCAGGACTCTCCAAGTGGCCAGCTCCTTAACCGGAAGCTGTACTGCCTGAGTCAGGACACTCACAAGGGCAATCCTCACAGCATCCATGATGTCATGTCCAGTGAGAACCACAAAGAGCCAATTTGCCTTACTGCAGCACTCTCTGTATGCTAACAGGCCCTCAAGAGCCAGAGATATTGGTCATCAAGATTTGGAAAGGGAGCAGGAGAAATAAGCATCTGACCCTTCTCAGAACAGATCTTCAACTACGACACCCTCTTCCAGGACTCCCTGCACAATTTTATTTAGAGCAACCTTTTTTAATGTCATGGACCAATGCCATTAAGTAAGAGGTCCGTGAACCACTGATTCAGAGAGACAGCATGATAACAGGACCTTCTGGCCCAATGAGCACATACCAGCCAATTACACCCATGTGTCCGATTCACCTACTAACCAGTAGGTCTTTGCAAACGGGGAGGGCATGCAAAGTCCTTACAGATAGTGGCATAGTGGTGGGTATTGAACCTGTGCCGTTGGCGCTCTAATATTGTTACGCTACTATGCTCTGTACTCTCTTGATTTATTTCATGTTCAAAGTAGACACAATACCGAGTCTCCACAGCCTCCAAATATTCATCTTCAAGTAAGTACATTTCTCCTTATCTCAGTTCTGAGCAGCCGGTCCTAGGTTTCTGAGGCTGTGGAACCAGGATGCCTGAGACTTGTACACAGTACTGTATTTGTCAACGTGGAGCGGAGAGCGAGTTTGTAATTCGGATGGGAGCAAAGGATGTTGGGAATGGCGAGGGTTGAGTGCCATGGGAGGGGTGTGGGACAGGGGGCAGAGAAGGAGTGTCAGGGGTGAGTGGTTGGTGAGAGTTCAGGCACCAGGCAAGGTCATTTGATTCCTACTCCCTCCCCTCTCCCTTCCCCTTTTCCCAACCATGATTCCTCTCTCCCTGCCCCCTTCCCACTCTCAGTCCACAATAGAGACCCAGATCAGAATCAGGTTTATCATCACTCACACGTGTCAGGGAATTTGTTTTTTTCCTGCAGCAGTACAGTGCAAAACGTAAAATTACTACAGTGCTGTGCTAAAGTCTTAGACAATCTAGCCATATATACAGCGCCTTGAAAGTTTTCATGTTCTCTTGTTTTACAACATTGAATCACAATGGACTTAATTTGGCTTTTTTGACACCGATCAACAGAAAAGTGAAAATAAATTTCTACAAATTGATCTAAATTTATCACAATTATTAAATACATAATGATTGCATAATTACTCAACCCCTTCAACTCAATACTTAGTAGATGTACCTTTTGCAGCAATTATAGCCTTGAGTCTGTGTGAATAGGTTTCCATCAGCTTTGCACATCTGAACACTGCAATTTCCCCCCATTCTTCTTCACAAAGCTGCTCAAGCTCTGTCAGATTGCATGGGGATTGGAAGTGAACAGCCCTTTTCAAGTCCAGCCACAAATTCTCAATTGGATTGAGATCTGGACTCTGACTTGGCCACTCCAGGACATTAACTTTGTTGTTTTTAAGCCATTCCTGTGTAGCTTTGCTTGCTGAAAATCAAATCTTCTCCTAAGTCACAGTTTTCATTTAGTCTGATGGCCAAAAAGCTCAATTTTGGTTTCATCAATCCAAAGAACCCTCTTCCAGCTGATTTCTGGCAAACTCCAGCCGAGATTTCACGTGAGTATTTTCCAACAGTGGCTTTCTCTGTGCCACTCTCCCATAAAGCTGTGACTGGTGAATCACAGTGAATCAACAGTTGTTGTATGCGCAGTCCCTCCCATCTCAGCCACTGAGGCTTATAACTCCTCCAGTGTTGTCATAGGTCTCTTGGTGGCCTCCCTCACTAGACCCTTTATTGTACGGTCACTCAGTTTTTGAGGATGGCCTGCTCCAGGCAGATATACAACTGTGACATATTCTTTCCATTTCTTAATGATTACCTGTACTCCAAGGGATATTCAGTGACTTGGAAATTTTCTTGTATCCATCTCTGACCTGTGCTTTTCAACAACCTTTTCGTGGATTTGCTTGGAGAGTTCCTTTGTCTCTATGGTGTAGTTTTTGTCAGGATACTGACTCACCAGCAGTCGGACCTTCCAGATACAGGTGTATTCTTACTACAATCAATTGAAGCTCCTTGTCTGGACACAGTGATCTTCATTTAATTGATTATGACCTCTAAGACCAGTTGGCTGACCCAGTGATGATTTGGTGTGTCATATTAAAGGGGCTGAATACTGAAGCAATTGATTATTTTGTATTTTATATTTGTAATTAATTTAGATCACTTTGCAGAGATCTTTTTTCACTTTGACACAAGTCTTTTTCTGTTGATCAGAGTAAAAGAAAGTCAAATTAAATACACTGTGGTTCAATACCAGTGTATCAAAACTTCTGGGGTGTGTGTGGGGTGAGGAGGGGTTGAATACTTCTTATAGGCACTGTATGTGCCCAAGATTTTTGCATAGCTGTTTTCTTGTGGACAGAAGTACCAGAGATGGAGGTGTATGAAGTTATGTGAAGCCTCGACAAGGTGAAAAGTAGGCACCTATTTCTCTTGGCAGAGATGTTAATAACTTCAGTTCATAGTGATTAGAATGCTCTTCCCTGTTCACCAACTCCCCAGCTCCCTCTTCTCCAGGTATTTTCTCATGCTCTTATCTCATCCCTCACCGATATCAGGAACCCAAGATGAAGGAACACTGTGGTCTCCTGAAACCAGGCACATATTAGGGGCAGCCTTGCAGAGCAATTTTGTTGAATCTGGAGAGTGGACCCTAAACCTGGAGTTAACTGTCACCGCTCTAACCCATCTGCCTGTCACCGCTCTAACCCGTCCGCCTGTCACCGCTCTAACCCGTCCGCCTGTCACCGCTCTAAACCGTCCGTCTGCGACTCCACTCTAACCCGTCCGCCTGCGACTCCACTCTAACCCGTCCGCCTGCCACCGCTCTAACCCGTCCGCCTGTCACCGCTCTAACCCGTCTGCCTGTCACCGCTCTAACCCGTCCGCCTGTCACCGCTCTAACCCGTCCGCCTGTCACCGCTCTAACCCGTCCGCCTGTCACCGCTCTAACCCGTCCGCCTGTCACCGCTCTAACCCGTCCGCATGTCACCGCTCTAACCCGTCTGCCTGTCACAGCTCTATCCCGTCCGCCTGTCACCGCTCTAACCCGTCCGCCTGCGACTCCGCTCTAACCCGTCCGCCTGCCATCGCTCTAACCCGTCCGCCTGCGACTCCACTCTAACCCGTTCGCCTGTCACCGCTCTAACCCGTCCGCCTGTCACCGCTCTAACCCGTCCGCCTGTCACCGCTCTAACCCGTCCGCCTGCGACTCCGCTCTAACCCGTCCGCCTGTCACCGCTCTAACCCGTCCGCCTGCGACTCCGCTCTAACCCGTCCGCCTGTCACCGCTCTATCCCGTCCGCCTGCCACCGCTCTAACCCGTCCGCCTGCGACTCCACTCTAACCCGTCCGCCTGTCACCGCTCTAACCCGTCCGCCTGTCTCTGCACTAACCCGTCCACCTGCAACTCCACTCTAACCCGTCCGCCTGTCACCGCTCTAACCCGTCCGCCTGCCACCGCTCTAACCCGTCCGCCTGCGACTCCACTCTAACCCGTCCGACTGTCACCGCTCTAACCCGTCCGCCTGTCACCGCTCTAACCCGTCCGCCTGTCACCGCTCTAATCCGTCCGCCTAAGACTCCACTTAACCCGTCCGCCTGTCACCGCTCTAACCCGTCCGCCTGTCACCGATCTAACCCGTCCGCCTGCGACTCCGCTCTAACCCGTCCGCCTGCGACTCCACTCTAACCCGTCCGCCTGTCACCGCTGTAACCCGTCCGCCTGTCTCCGCTCTAACCCGTCCGCCTGTCACCGCTCTAACCTGCCCGCCTGCGACTCCACTCTAACCCGTCCGCCTGCCACCGCTCTAACCCGTCCGCCTGTCACCAATCTAACCCGTCCGCCTGCCACCGCTCTAACCCGTCCGCCTGCCACCGCTCTAACCCGTCCGCCTGCCACCGCTCTAACCTGTCCGCCCGCAACTCCACTCTAACCCGTCCGCCTGCCACCGCTCTAAACCGTCCGCCTGCCACCGCTCTAACCCGTCCGCCTGCGACTCCACTCTAACCCGTCCGCCTGTCACCGCTCTAACCCGTCCGCCTGTCTCTGCACTAACCCGTCCACCTGCAACTCCACTCTAACCCGTCCGCCTGTCACCGCTCTAACCCGTCCGCCTGCCACTGCTCTAACCCGTCCGCCTGCGACTCCACTCTAACCCGTCCGACTGTCACCGCTCTAACCCGTCCGCCTGTCACCGCTCTAATCCGTCCGCCTAAGACTCCACTTAACCCGTCCGCCTGTCACCGCTCTAACCCGTCTGCCTGCCACCGCTCTAACCCGTCCGCCTGTCACCGCTCTAACCCGTCCGCCTGCGACTCCACTCTAACCCGTCCGCCTGCCACCGCTCTAACCCGTCCGCCTGTCACCGATCTAACCCGTCCGCCTGCGACTCCGCTCTAACCCGTCCGCCTGCGACTCCACTCTAAACCGTCCGCCTGCCACCGCTCTAACCCGTCCGCCTGTCTCTGCACTAACCCGTCCACCTGCAACTCCACTCTAACCCGTCCGCCTGTCACCGCTCTAACCCGTCCGCCTGCCACTGCTCTAACCCGTCCGCCTGCGACTCCACTCTAACCCGTCCGACTGTCACCGCTCTAACCCGTCCGCCTGTCACCGCTCTAATCCGTCCGCCTAAGACTCCACTTAACCCGTCCGCCTGTCACCGCTCTAACCCGTCTGCCTGCCACCGCTCTAACCCGTCCGCCTGTCACCGCTCTAACCCGTCCGCCTGCGACTCCACTCTAACCCGTCCGCCTGCCACCGCTCTAACCCGTCCGCCTGTCACCGATCTAACCCGTCCGCCTGCGACTCCGCTCTAACCCATCCGCCTGCGACTCCACTCTAAACCGTCCGCCTGCCACCGCTCTAACACGTCCGCCTGCGACTCCACTAACCCATCCGCCTGTCTCCGCTCTAACCCGTCCGCCTGTCATCGCTCTAACCCGTCCGCCTGTCACCGCTCTAACCCGTCCACCTGCGACTCCGCTCTAACCCGTCCGCCTATCACCGCTCTATCCCGTCCGCCTGTCACCGCTCTATCCCGTCCGCCTGTCTCCGCTCTAACCCGTCCGCCTGTCTCCGCTCTAACCCGTCCGCCTGTCACCGCTCTAACCCGTCTGCCTGTCACCGTTCTAACCCGTCTGCCTGCCACCGCTCTAACCCGTCCACCTGTCTCTGCTCTAACCCGTTCGCCTGTCTCCGCTCTAATCCGTCCGCCTGTCACCACTCTAATCCGTCCGCCTGTCACCACTCTAACCCGTCCGCCTGCGACTCCACTGCTCTGTTGTAGCCATGCCTGTCTTTAAGAATCTCATCCACCTTCTGGTTTGCACACCATCGCATCCTGCAAGGTGGGAGTGAATATCACAAATGGCGGTGAAGCATCCCTCTCTGATGAACCTAGTCCCCTTGATCAGGTGACTAACAATGCATTTGCATGAGCCCCCTCAGTACCGATAACCCCGTCATCTCTGTCTTGGACATTCTTCAGGAGGTTGTCAAGGTGTGATGGTGTCCTTGGTCTCAAGTGTTTAAAAACCTGCGCGGGCCAACACTCTGGAGTGTTCAGGGACATCTTTAACCTCTCTCTCTCCTAAGGCCTGCTTCAGGATGGTATCTTTTCTACTAGTGACTTGCATCAAGACACAGACAGACAGACATACTTTATTGATCCCGAGGGAAACTGGGTTTCGTTACAGTCGCACCAACCAAGAATATAGCAATATAAAACCATAAATAATTAAGTAATAATAAATTGTGCCAAGTGGAAATAAGTCCAGGACCAGCCTATTGGCTCAGGGTGTCTGACTCTCCGAGGGAGGAGTTGTAAAGTTTGATGGCCACAGGCAGGAATGTCCTCAGTGTTACATCTCGGTAGAATGAGTCTCTGGCTGAATGTACTCCTGTGCCTAACCAGTACATTATGGAGTGGATGGGAGACATTGTCCAAGATGGCATGCAACTTGGACAGCATCCTCTTTTCAGACACCACCGTCAAAGAGTCCAGTTCCACCCCCACAACATCACTGGCCTCGCGAATGAGTTTGCAAGAACTACCATCTGGTAGTGCTTAGGTCCTTGTGATGAAGTGCTCTGAGTGATTGATTGTGGCTCATATCTACCGTTCCAGCAAGGACGGACCAACTTCAATTCACCTATTAACGTAGGTCTACAGTAGTGGCTGTCACCTGGACAACACAAGCATTGACTACAGCACAGCATTCAACACCATCATCCCCTCAAACCTTACTATCAAGCTCCGAAACCTGGGCCTCCATATCTCCCCCTGCAATTGGGTCCTCCACTCCCTCGCTGGGAGAACACAATCAGTACAGAGTGGAAACCTCTCCTGCTCTATTCTTACGACTGCGCGGCTCCAATGCCATCAACAAATCCGCCGATGATACCAGTGTGGTTGGTAGAACCATGGATGGTGGTGAGGAGTCAGATAGCTCAGAAGGGAGAGAGGTGTCGTAGCAACAAGCTTGCACTGAACGTCAGCAAAGCCAAGGAACCGACTGAGAAGTGGAAGTCAGACAAACAAAAGCAGTCCTCGTTGTAGGACTTTCAGTGCAAAGAGTGAGCAGCTCAAGGTCCTGGGTGCCAACACGTGTGGCAATCTGCCCTGGGCCCAGCACATGACGAAGGCACACCAGTATCTCAACTCAGAAGCCCAAGGAGATTGGAGACTGATAACCCTCCACAGATGTACATTCTGACTGGCTGCATCACAGGCTGGGAATTCCAGTGCGCAGGGACACAGAAACAGGTGGCACTCAACCAGTCCCAGCCTCTGGAGGAGGTAATATCTGAGGAAGACTACGTTTGTCATGAAAGGCCCTCACCACCTGGAACATGCTGACTTCTCAATAAAGCCATCAGACAGGAGGAAGTACTGGAGCCTGAAGACCCACATCTCAAGGTTCAACAACAGGTTCTGGTCAGACTACTCGCCCTAATATAATCATGTTTATTTTTGCATTAGTGTCTCGGCCCGAAACGTCGACAGCGCTTCTCCCTATAGATGCTGCCTGGCCTGCTGTGTTCCACCAGCATTTTGTGTGTGGTGCTTTATTTTTGCATATTCTGTTGTGAAAGTTACGTGTGACTTACCATGAGCGCCATGGTGGTGTAGTGGTTAGCACAACGCCACTACAGCTTGGGGCGTTCCGGAGTCTGGAGTTCACTTCCGGCGCCGTTCCGTAAGGAGTCCCTGTACGCCATCCCCGTGGGATGTGTGGGTTTTCTCACACAGTCCAAAGGCGTACCGGGTAGGTTAACTAGTTACTGTAAACCGTCCTGTGATTTGGTTAGTGTTAATCGGTGTTGTGGGGTTGCTGGGGCAGGGTGGCCCAAAGGGCCGATGTATCGCTAGGTAAGTAAAGCATAATTTATGTTAGTTGAGGTTTATGGAAGATATGTTGTCATGTTTGTTATGTGCTGTAGTTCTGCTGTAAAAAGCCAGCTTTCATGCCATTTATACTCATCGAGTTTATTGTCCTACACACATCTGTACATAGGTGCAATGCAAATCTTACCTGCAGCCACATCACAGGTACAAGGCATCAGGTAAGCAGTATTCAGAAAAGAAGCAGAGAATACACACAATTTTTACAAGGGAGAACACAATTAAAGCAAAGAGTCCATTTTAGTGCAAAGACTTGCTAAAATGTAGTTTTTAGGGCTGTGTTGGTTGGTTCAAGAACCTTATGGTTGAAGGGAAGTAGCTGTACATGTGCTGAGGGATTTCAGGCTTCTGTACTTTCTGCCCAATAGAGACCCTTCAGATGTACAGGAATTAACAGTCGACGTTTCAGACTGGGACCGTTCAGATGGAGAGGAATTAACAGTCGACGTTTCAGACTGGGACCGTTCAGATGGAGAGGAATTAACAGTCGACGTTTCAGACTGGGACCGTTCAGATGGAGAGGAATTAACAGTCGACGTTTCAGACTGGGACCGTTCAGATGGAGAGGAATTAACAGTCGACGTTTCAGACTGGGACCGTTCAGATGGAGAGGAATTAACAGTCGACGTTTCAGACTGGGACCGTTCAGATGGAGAGGAATTAACTGTCGACGTTTCAGACTGGGACCGTTCAGATGGAGAGGAATTAACAGTCGACGTTTCAGACTGGGACCGTTCAGATGGAGAGGAATTAACAGTCGACGTTTCAGACTGGGACCGTTCAGATGGAGAGGAATTAACTGTCGACGTTTCAGACTGGGACTGTTCAGATGGAGAGGAATTAACAGTCGACGTTTCAGACTGGGACCGTTCAGATGGAGAGGAATTAACTGTCGACGTTTCAGACTGGGACCGTTCAGATGGAGAGGAATTAACAGTCGACGTTTCAGACTGGGACCGTTCAGATGGAGAGGAATTAACAGTCGACGTTTCAGACTGGGACCGTTCAGATGGAGAGGAATTAACAGTCGACGTTTCAGACTGGGACCGTTCAGATGGAGAGGAATTAACAGTCGACGTTTCAGACTGGGACCGTTCAGATGTACAGGAATTAACAGTCGACGTTTCAGACTGGGACCGTTCAGATGGAGAGGAATTAACAGTCGACGTTTCAGACTGGGACCGTTCAGATGGAGAGGAATTAACAGTCGACGTTTCAGACTGGGACCGTTCAGATGGAGAGGAATTAACTGTCGACGTTTCAGACTGGGACCGTTCAGATGGAGAGGAATTAACAGTCGACGTTTCAGACTGGGACCGTTCAGATGGAGAGGAATTAACAGTCGACGTTTCAGACTGGGACCGTTCAGATGGAGAGGAATTAACAGTCGACGTTTCAGACTGGGACCGTTCAGATGGAGAGGAATTAACAGTCGACGTTTCAGACTGGGACCGTTCAGATGGAGAGGAATTAACAGTCGACGTTTCAGACTGGGACCGTTCAGATGGAGAGGAATTAACAGTCGACGTTTCAGACTGGGACCGTTCAGATGGAGAGGAATTAACAGTCGACGTTTCAGACTGGGACCGTTCAGATGGAGAGGAATTAACAGTCGACGTTTCAGACCGAGGCATTTCAAATGGAGAGGAATAAACAGTCAATGCTTTGCACCGAGGACCTTGACTGTTTATTCCTCTCCTTGGATGTTGCCTGACCAGCTAGGTCCCTCCAGCATTTTTTCTGTTACTCTCCACAGCAATCCAGTCCACACCCCATTGGAGATATTCCTTTGTACCATACGTCCTTTCCCCACCCTCTGTCCAACTTAAACCTAATTTGTTTGCACTCTCTCCCAGCTCTGAAAAAGGGAGTTTTAATCCCCCCACCCCCACCCCTGTCCCCTTCCCACGGCGCTCCCCCCAGCCATTCCCAACATCCTTTGCTCCTGCCAGATTTACAAACTCGTTCTCTACTCCACATTGACAAATACAGTACTGTGCTAAAGTATTGGGCACCCTAGCTATATATCTATCTATCTCATCCATCCGACTGACCGACCCTCCCCAGACTTGGTGATAAAATTCCATCAGACGGCATTATAGAAGCAGCCAATGAAACACTACTCACAACTGCAATCTCCAGCGTAACGGAGACCTATAACCTGATACATGCATTGGCAGCAGGGTGCAAGATGCAGGCAGGGACAGCACAACCGAGCTGCAGCAACTGTGTACAGGGACTTCTGCACTGAGTATGGATTGGACACTCCCTCGTCCAAATGGGAACCTCCCGAGAAGGTAGAGGAGAATGACAGAACTAAGATCCTGTATCCTGCCAGATACAGACCGATAAGCGGCCAGAGTGATACTGGACAAGGAGCGGGAGAAAGCAATGGTAATTGATGTGGCAGTCCAGAATGACAGTAACGTCAGGAAGAAAGAATATAAGAAGCTGGGCTTCAAAGGGCAGATGGAGAGGATGTGGAAGGTTAAAGCCAGTGGTGATAGGAGCACTTGGAGCTGTGACACCTGGACTGGGAGAGTGGCTCCAATGAATCCTAGAACAACATGTGAGATCTTCATTCAGAAGAGCAAGGATACTGCACTGAACCCTCAAGCTCCCAGGCCTCTGACAGAGGATCCGAGATCAGGGAAAAATACACACACACCCCACCCACAAGGGGCAAGAAATTTAAATACGTGTGTGTATGTGTCTAAGACTGCATGGCTGACGTTTGTACTATACTGTTATCTGGATAAGGGCCATAATGACCTGGGAGTGAGACTGGACTCAAGTTTAATTTTTCAACGGGTGTGTCCCAAATGTAAATTAAAGCCGTTAAGACAAAGCGGTTTGCATTGGAGCGTGGGAGTTAAATTCATTGCATTAAATGTTTCTCATCTAAGGCAGAGGTTAGATCGTTTGACCACTATCCTCATGTTCTCTTGCACTGTTTATGCAAATGTAAACCGGTATAATTCGCAACTTTTGAATGAATGAGTCATCCCGATCTTGTACCATGGTCGCTTTGATTTTTATGCTATTTAACGATGTTTCTTATTTAATTTCATGGCATACAGTACTGTGCAAATGTCTGAGGCACATATATATATAGAGAGCCAGGGTGCCGAAGACTTTTGCACAGTACTATAGTAATTTTATGTATCGCACTGTACTGCTGTTGCAAAAAAGAAGCAAATTTCATGACCTGTGTGAGTGATGATAAACCTGATTCTGATCTGGGTCTCTATTGTGGACTGAGAGTGGGAAGGGGGCAGGGAGAGGGGGATCATGGTTGGGAAAAGGGGAAGGGAGAGGGGAGGGAGCGGGAAGCACCAGAGAGACATTCTGTAATGATCAGTAAACCAATTGTTTGGAATCAAATGACCTTGCCTGGTGTCTCAGGGCTGGGTGTGTCTGTACCCACCCCTGACACTCCTTCTCTGCCCCCTGTCCCACACCCCTCCCGCGGCGCTCCACCCTCACCATTCCCAACATCCTTTGCTCCCGACAGATTTACAAACTCGCTCACTGCTTCACGTTGACAAATACAGTACTGTGCAAAAGTCTTAGACACCCTGGTTGTGTATATGTGCCTAAGACTTGTGCATAGGAATGTACATTGATTGTATAAATACATTTTTTGACTTCTGCATTAGATGTGGGGTTACCTGGTGTCACATATTCAAAACCTTTCCACTTTTACAGAGAAGACTTGGGAATAAACAGAGAGCAAGTTGGACAAGAGTTAGAGGTATGTTCAAATTCTTTTGGCAAACAAATATTTAAGTTTGATAGATGGTATTGCATTGATAATTAACAGGGTGAATGCCAGACCCCCACCACATGGGAAGGTGGAAGTATTAACATAGTTGATAGTGGCTAATGGCTACGTGATATTATGTCTTATTTAAATTTAGAGAAGATCCGCTGCTCAGTCTTAAATTCAAAACAATCTTTTTATGATATCTGGGGACCTTTCCTAAATTACTTTTCCAATTTATAAAGTTTAACAGTGCACAGACTTTTATGTATATTTCTATCTTCTCTTCTTAAGTGAATATGTTTTTTTTTCTAATTATCCATTATCATCCATCAGCTTTTTTCTTTGGTAGTTAGTAGGGGGTTGTCTTTTTTTATATAAAAAATTTATTTTATGATGTATGACCTATCTTTAAATTTTTGATTACAGAGTGGTATACCTTTATGTGATGTGCTATAACATTTTGATCAATTTTATTACAATATATGAATGTACACACTTTATATTGAGATGTATCTATGTGTTGCACTCTGTAAATCTTGTTTTTTCTGAATAAAAATATTGTAAAAAGAAAAAGAAAGATAGTGGCTGAGAAATCCAATCTTAAAAATGGGAAGTCTAGTCAAGTCAAGTCACTTTTATTGTCATTTCGACCATAACTGCTGATACAGTGCATAGTAAAAATGAGACAACGTTTTTCAGGACCATGGTGTTACATGACACAGTACAAAAACTAGACTGAACTACGTAAAAAAACAACACAGAAAAAAAACTACACTAGACTACAGACCTACCCAGGACTGCATAAAGTGCACAAAACAGTGCAGGCATTACAATAAATAATAAACAGGACAATAGGGCAGTAAGCTGTCAGTCCAGGCTCTGGGTATTGAGGAGTCTGATAGCTTGGGAGAAGAAACTGTTGCATAGTCTGGTCGTGACAGCCCGAATGCTTCGGTGCCTTTTCCCAGACGGCAGGAGGGAGAAGAGTTTGTATGAGGGGTGCGCGGGGTCCTTCATAATGCTGTTTGCTTTGCGGATGCAGTGTGTAGTGTAAATGTCCGTAATGGCGGGAAGAGAGATCCCGATAATCTTCTCAGCTGACCTCACTATCCGCTGCAGGGTCTTGCGATCCGAGACGGTGCAATTTCCGAACCAGGCAGTGATGCAGCTGCTCAGGATGCTCTCAATACAACCCCTGTAGAATGTGATGAGGATGGGGGGGTGGGAGATGGACTTTCCTCAGCCTTCGCAGAAAGTAGTGACGCTGCTGGGCTTTCTTTGCTTTGGAGCTTGTGTCGAGGGACCAGGTGAGATGGAGCACAGTCGTGGGTCAGCAGAGTGAACAGCAGTGGACTGAGTATGCAACCCTGGGGAGCTCCCGTGCTCAGTGTGATGGTGTTGGAGATGCTGCTCCTGATCTAGACTGACACACTGAGGTCTCCCAGTCAGGAAGTCTAGGATCTAGTTGCAGAGGGAGGTGTTCAGGCCCAGTAGGCTCAGCTTTCCAATCAGTTTCTGAGGGATGATTGTGTTGAATGCTGAACTGAAGTCTATGAACAGCATCCGAGCGTATGTGTCTTTTTTGTCCAGGTGGGTTAGGGCCAGGTGGAGGGTGGTGGCAATGGCATCATCTGTTGAGCGGTTGGGACGGTACGCAAACTGCAGGGGTCCAGTGAGGGGGGCAGCAGGGTCTTGATATGCTTCATGACAAGCCTCTCGAAACACTTCATCACGATGGATGTAAGCGCAATGGGATGGTGGTCGTTGAGGCAGGACACTGAAGACTTCTTTGGCACGGGGACAGTGGTGGCAACCTTGAAGCACGTTGGAATGGTGGCGCTGCTCAGGGAGATGTTGAAGATGTCAGTGAGAACATCTGCTAGCTGGTCTGCACATCCTCTGAGCACTCTACCAGGGATGTTGTCTGGTCCAGCAGCCTTCCGTGGGTTGACCCTGCACAGGGCTCTTCTCACATCAGCCATGGTGAGACACAGCACCTGGTCATTTGCAGGAGGGGTGGACTTCCTCACCGCCACGTCATTTTCCGCCTCAAAACGGGCGTAGAAGTAGAAGTCTATCCTCCTTCCATAGCACACTGTAACTGAATTAGGCCATTCAGCCCATCAAGTCTGCTTCAACATCCCATCCTGGGCTGATTTATTATCCCTCTCAAACCTTTTCTTCCCATAACCTCGGACACCCTGACAAATCAAAAACCTAAGCAACACACACAAAATGCTGGTGGAACACAGCAGGCCAGGCAGCATCTATAGGGAGAAGCTCTGTTGACGTTTCGGGCCGAGACCCTTTGTCAGGACTAACTGAAAGGAAAGATAGTAAGAGATTTGAAAGTAGGAGGGGGAGGGGAAAATGCGAAATGATAGGAGAAGACCGGAGGGGGTGGGGTGAAGCTGAGAGCCAGAAAGGTGATCGGCAAAAAGGATACAGAGCTGGAGAAGGGAAAGGATCATGGGGCGGGAGGCCTCGGGAGAAAGAAAAGGGCCCCTTTTCTCCCTATAGATGCTGCCTGGCCTGCTGTGTTCCACCAGCATTTTGTGTGTGTTGCTTGAATTTCCAGCATCTGCAGATTTCCTCGTGTTTACCAAATCAAAATCAAATCAAAAGTTGTGTTTACCAAATGTCTGCTTTAAATGTACCCAGTGACTTGGCATCCACTGCCATCTGTGACCAGGAATTCCACAGATTCTCCCTCTGTGGCTAAATAAAATTCCACCTCATCTCTGTTCTAAATGGATATCCCTCTATTCTGAAACTGTGCCTTCAGGTCCTCAACTCTCCACTATAGGGACACCCTCTTCACATCCACTCTATCTGCACCCTCTGGTCCTAGACTCCCCCACTACAGGAAACATCCTCTCCACATCCACTCTATCTGTGTCCTCTGGACCTAGACTCCCCCACTATAGGAAACATCCTCTCCACATCCACTCTATCTGTGTCCTCTGGTCCTAGACTCCCCCACTATAGGAAACATCCTCTCCACATCCACTCTATCTGTGTCCTCTGGTCCTAGACTCCCCCACTATAGGAAACATCCTCTCCACATCCACTCTATCTAAGACTTTTTGTATTCGATAGTATGTGTTCCTGTGATCGTTGAACTGCTTTGTATGTCCTTGGGTCATTTAATGCGGTCAGTAGCCCAGGAATATGAAGTTACTAACTCGCTTCACAGCTGATCCATCAGTGAAACTTACCACGTAGTCATCTGGACCTCCCCCCCCCCCCCACCCCCCTTCTAGTCACTGATTAGTCCCTTGGTACTGTTGACACTGAGTGAGAGGCTGATCTTGTGGCACCACTCAGCCAGGTTTTCTATCCCATAATCGGTAACAAACACTGAAGCTGTGAAAGTTTCAAAGTAAACGGGGTACGGGTGTCATGGTCGCCTAGCGGTTAGCACGATGCTGTTACAGTTGGAGCTCAGAGATCAATTCCGATGCTGCCTGTGAGAAGCTCATACGACCTTCCCGTGAGTGTGTGAGGCTTCCTCCCACAGTCCAAAGACGTACTAGTTAGTGGATTAATAATTGGCCATTGCAAATTGTCCTGTGATTAGGCTCGGGTGAAATCGGTGGGTTGTGGGCAGTGGGCAGCACAGCTCACTGGGCTGTATCTCGAAATAAAAAATAAATTCATTATCATTGAGTGTGTATATCACCATTTACTACCTTGAGATTCAGTTCTTGTGGGCAGTCACAGGAAAATAACGCAGCACATTAGAATTTATGAAAAGCTACACATAAGCAAACACCCGATGTGCAAAAGAAGAGAGATTGTGCAAATATTAAGACAGGTAACTAACTAATACTGAGAGCATGAGTTGTGTAGGTCTTGAAAGTGAGTCCGTAGGTTGTGGAATCAGTTCAGTGTTGAGGTGAGTGAAGTTATCCCCTTTGGTTCAAGAGCCTGATGGCTGTAGGTTTCTTCAGTCTTCTAACATGAAACTTCTTGTATGTCGAACCATAAGAGCTGATGAGGGGCGTAGCTCATCTAGAGATCGGTATCTCAGTCCTAACTGGAAGTGTGAGTCTAGACGTTATTGCCCAAGTACATGACTCAGGCTTCTGGCTTAGAGATAAGCCTGCCTCCCACAGCTGATGCAGCTACAGGAAGTAATGCTCTAACGTTTTGAGTTGGCAGAGGCAACTACAGAATTGCTGGTGTGGTATGGGTTTCGGGCAGATGGGGCTCATCAGCTGTGGTTGGCAGTTCATCGAGAAGAAAGAAATCTCTGATCTCAAACCTCCGCTGCCTTGCGGCTATACCCACTCGTGGGGAAGGCTTCATGAGTAAACCCTGAGAGAAAAATCCGGAGCTGGAGTCCCTAAGGCAGTCCTATGTTGAGTTCAACACTGATTGGTAACTCCTGCTATGCCAGTGACGCCAATCTGTATCGGTCTCTGCCGATCCTTTGGATTCATCAGATGGTGAGCTTGCTGCATGGGCAACAGTGTCTTCTCCATATTGTACTGCCCCGGACTACATATCTCGTAGACAGCTAGGATGCAACATCCAACGGTCAACCCCAACCAACGGAGGGCGTCACAGGGGAGGTGGCTGCCGAGCGTGTGACTCTGGGAGAGAGCCTGAGAGTCTCTTTAAAAATTAGTTTCCAGATTGGAACTGGGGATAACGAAAGAGTTTTGGGGTGTAGCTACAGTGGAAAAGAGAGGAAGAGAGCTGTGGTTTAGTTGGTCATTCCAGACTTCGTGGTGTGGGTCAGGATCCCATTGCAGCCAAGGGGGAATTCTTAAATTGAGGAGATCCTAACAGGAGCCTCAGTCTGCTCTCACAGATAAAGGTAAAGGATGTCAGAAAGAACACATTTTTAATACATTTGGATGGTGGTGAGTATTTGTAGCTCAGTCAAGGCATTTGATGTCAAGGTGTTCGCCGAGCTTGGCAATTAGCTGGCAAACGTTTCATCACCAGTCGAGGTGACATCCTCAGTGTGGATGTGTTGGTGTTTCTCTCTGGGAGTGCTCGAGTTTACAAAACTCGCTTGCATCGGTCCTGATTGGCCAATCTTTCCGTTGACCTTTCAATTCTATTGGCTCGCGCTTCTTTGGCTCTTCGCAGTTCGCAGATGGCCATATGTTTGTTTCACACAGAAGGAAGGCGAACACAAAGCAGGCACGAGATTTTTAAGTTTACTTTTCTTATTGTAATTTATAGTATATTTTATCTACTGAGATACAGCCCTTCCGGCCCTTTGAGCTGCGTCACACAGCTGCCCCCATTTTAACCCTAGCCTAATTACAGGACAATTTAAAATGATCAGCTAACCTACCAACGTTATCCTGGGCGTCTCTGGACCAGGATAAAAACCTCTCCCTCAATGTCCACAAAACAAGAGAGCTGATTGTGGATTACAGGAGGAACAGAGACAGGCTCAACCCGATCAACATCAATGGGTCTGCAGTTGAGAGGGTGAGTAGTTTAAAGTTCCTCAGTATACACATCACCGATGATCTCACCTGGACTGTACACACCGGCTTTGTGGCAATAAAGCACAGCGGCATCTCTTCCACCTCAGGCGACTGAAGAAGTTCGGCATGGACCCCCAAATCCTCAAGACCTTCTGCACCATTGAGAGCATCCTGACTGGCTGTATCACTGCCTGGTACAGGAACTGCACCAACCTTGATCGCTGAGCACTGCAGAGAGTGGTATGGACAGCCCAGCGCATCTGTGGATGTGAACTTCCCTCCATTGAGGACATTTACTGCAGAAAGGAGGCCTGGAAGATCATCGGGGACACCAGTCAACCCAACCGTAAACTGTTTCACCTGCTTCCATCGGGCAAACGCTACCACAGTTTTAAATCCAGGACCAACAGACTACGGGACAGCTTCTTTCTACAAACAATTAGACTTTTAATTTCACATGTCGTATATTGCAATGGAGTCAGAAGGCAAAGAATTTTTCTCCCTCTCATTGTGGGATGGATGTAATAATTAAATAAATTTTAAACTCTAAAGGAAACCGGAGTACCGAATGTTTCTCTCTTCTCATTTTTTTAGGACCTTGTGCAAATTGGATCTGTTTTTTTTTCATTATCTTAGTGGCTCCTCTTCAAAAGTACCATAAGACGGTACCACAGGGCATGTAGCTCAGCAGGCCTGCTCCACCATTCCATCATGCTGATTTATTATCCCTCGCAAACCCATTCTCCTGCCTTCTGGCAACTTCTGATGCCCTGACTATTCAAGAACCTATTAATCTTCACTTAAAATATACCCAATGATTTGCTCTCCACAGCCGTCTGTGGCAATGAATTCCACAGATTCACAACCGTTTGGCTAAAGAAATTGCTCCTCATCTCTGTTCTAAAGGGACATTCGTCTATTCTGAGGCTTTGCCCTCTGGTCCTGAACACCCCCACTATAGGAAACATCTCTCCATATCCACTCTATCTGTGTTCTCTGGTCCTAGACTCCCCACTATAGGAAACATCCTCTCCACATCCACTCTATCTGTGTCCTCTGGTCCTAGACTCCCCCAATATAGGAAACATCCTCTCCACATCCACTCTATCTGTGTCCTCTGGTCCTAGACTCCCCCACTATAGGAAACTATAGGCAGGTAGTGCAGGAGTCCCCTGGGGTCATCTCCCTCCTAAACAGATATACTGTTTTGGATACTTTTGGGGGAGATATCTCATCAGGGGAAGGCAGCAGGAGCCAAGTTCATTGCACCATGGGTGGCTCTGCGGCACAGGAGGGAAGGAAAAGGAGTGGGAAAGCTATAGTGATAGGGGATTCGATTGTAAGGGGAATAGGCATTTCTGCGGCCGCAAACGAGACTCCAGGATGGTATGTTGCCTCCCTGGTGCAAGGGTCAAGGATGTCTCTAAGCGGCTGCAGGACATTCTGGAATGGGAGGGTGAACAGCCAGTGGTCGTGGTGCACATAGGTTCCAAGGATATAGGTAAAAAACGGGATGAGGTCCTACAAGGTGAATTTAGGGAGTTAGGAGATAAACTAAAAAGTAGGACCACAAGGTAATAATCTCTGGATTACTACCAGTGCCACGTGCTAGTCAGAGTAGAAATAGGAGGATATTTCAGATGAATATGTGGCTTGAAAAATGGTGCAAGGGGGAGGGATTCAAATTTCTAGGGCATTGGACCCAGTTCTGGGGGAGGTGGGACCAGTATAAACAGGACAGTCTGCACCTGGGCTGGTCTGGAACCAATGTTCTAAGGGGAGCATTTGCTACTGCTGTTCAGGAGGCTTTAAACTAATGTGGCAGGGGGATGGGAACAAGTGCAGAGAGACAGAGGGGTGTAACATGAGGGTAGAAGCAAAAAGTAGTAAGGTGAAAAGTAAAAGTGGCAGGCAGGCAAATCCAGGGCAAAAAGCAAAAAGAGCCACTTTTCAACATAGTTGTATAAGGGCTAAGAGTGTTGTAAAAACAAGCCTGAAGGCTTTGTGTGTCAATGCGAGGAGCATTCGTAACAAGGTGGATGAATTGAATGTGCAGATAGTTATTAATGAATATGATATAGTTGGGATCACAGAGACATGGCTCCAGGGTGACCAAGGATGGGAGCTCAACATCCAGGGATATTCAATATTCAGGAGGGATAGACAGGAAAGAAAAGGAGGTGGGGTAGCATTGCTGGTTAGAGAAGAGATTAACGCAATAGAAAGGAAGGACATTAGCCTGGAGGATGTGGAATCGATATGGGTAGAGCTGCATAACACTAAGGGGCAGAAAACGCTGGTGGGAGTTGTGTACAGGCCACATAACAGTAGTAGTGAGGTTGGGGATGGCATTAAACAGGAAATTAGAAATGTGTGCAATAAAGGAACAGCAGTTATAATGGGTGACTTCAATCTACATATAGATTGGGTGAACCAAATTGGTAAGGGTGCTGAGGAAGAGGATTTCTTGGAATGTATGCGGGATGGTTTTCTGAACCAACATGTCGAGGAACCAACTAGAGAGCAGGCCATTCTAGAAGGGTTAATTAGCAATCTTGTCGTGCGAGGCCCCTTGGGTAAGAGTGACCATAGTATGGTGGAATTCTTCATTAAGATGGAGAGTGACATAGTTAACTCAGAAACAAAGGTTCTGAACTTAAAGAAGGGTAACTTTGAAGGTATGAGACGTGAATTAGCTAAGATAGACTGGCAAATGATACTTAAAGGGTTGACGGTGGATATGCAATGGCAAGCATTTAAAGATCGCATGGATAACTACAACAATTGTTCATCCCAGTTTGGCAAAAGAATAAACCAGGGAAGGTAGTGCACCCGTGGCTGACAAGGGAAATTAGGGATAGCATCAAGTCCAAAGAAGAAACATATAAATTAGCAAAAAAAAGTGGCACACCTGAGGACTGGGAGAAATTCAGAGTCCAGCAGAGGAGGACAAAGGGCTTAATTAGGAAAGGGAAAAAAGATTATGAGAGAAAGCTGGCAGGGAACATAAAAACTGCCTGTAAAAGCTTTTATAGATACGTGAAAAGAAAAAGATTGGTCAAGACAAATGTAGGTCCTTTACAGTCAGAAACAGGTGAATTGATCATAGGGAACAAAGACATGGCAGACCAATTGAATAACTACTTTGGTTCTGTCTTCACTAAGGAGGACATAAATAATCTTCCGGAAATAGTACGGGACCGAGGGTCTAGTGAGATGGAGGAACTGAGGGAAATACATGTTAGTAGGGAAGTGGTGTTAGGTAAATTGAAGGGATTAAAGGCAGATAAATCACCAGGGCCAGATGGTCTGCATCCCAGAGTGCTTAAGGAAGTAGCCCAAGAAATAGTGGATGCATTAGTGATAATTTTTCAAAACTCCTTAGATTCTGGATTAGTTCCTGAGGATTGGAGGGTGGCTAATGTAACCCCACTTTTTAAAAAAAAGAGGGAGAGAGAAACTGGGGAATTATAGACCGGTTAGTCTGACATCGGTGGTGGGGAAAATGCTAGAGTCGGTTATCAAAGATGTGATAACAGCACATTTGGAAAGAGGTGAAATCATCGGACAAAGTCAGCATGGATTTGTGAAAGGAAAATCATGTCTGACGAATCTTATAGAATTTTTTGAAGATGTAACTAGTAGAGTGGATAGGGGAGAGCCAGTGGATGTGGTATATTTAGATTTTCAAAAGGCTTTTGACAAGGTCCTACACAGGAGATTAGTGTGCAAACTTAAAGCACACGGTATTGGGGGTATGGTATTGATGTGGATAGGGAATTGGTTGGCAGACAGGAAGCAAAGAGTGGGAGTAAACGGGACCTTTTCAGAATGGCAGGCAGTGACTAGTGGGGTACCGCAAGGCTCAGTGCTGGGACCCCAGTTGTTTACAATATATATTAATGATTTAGACGAGGGAATTAAATGCAGCATCTCCAAGTTTGCGGATGACACGAAGCTGGGCGGCGGTGTTAGCTGTGAGAAGGATGCTAAGAAGATGCAGGGTGACTTGGATAGGTTAACTGAGTGGGCAAATTCATGGCAGATGCAATTTAATGTGGATAAATGTGAGGTTATCCACTTTGGTTGCAAGAACAGGAAAACAGGTTATTATCTGAACGGTGGCCAATTAGGAAAAGGGGAGATGTAACGAGACCTGGGTGTCATTGTACACCATTCATTGAAGGTGGGCATGCAGATACAGCAGGTGGTGAAAAAGGCAAATGGAATGTTGGCATTCATAGCAAAAGGATTTGTGTACAGGAGCAGGGAGGTTCTACTGCAGTTGTACAAGGCCTTGGTGAGACCGCACCGAGAATATTGTGTGCAGTTTTGGTCCCCTAATCTGAGGAAAGACATTCTTGCCATAGAGGGAGTGCAGAGAAGGTTCACCAGATTGATTCCTGGGATGGCAGGACTTTCATATGAAGAAAGACTGGATCGACTAGGCTTATACTCACTGGAATTTAGAAGATTGAGGGGGGATCTTATTGAAACGTATAAAATTCTAAAGGGATTGGACAGGCTAGACGCAGGAAGATTGTTTCTGATGTTGGGGAAGTCCAGAACGAGGGGTCACAGTTTAAGGATAAAGGGGAAGCCTTTTAGGACCAAGATGAGGAAAAGCTTCTTCACACAGAGAGTGGTGAATCTGTGGAATTCTCTGCCACAGGAAACAGTTGAGGCCGGTTCATTGGCTATATTTAAGAGGAAGTTAGATATAGCCCTTGTGGCTAAAGGGATCAGGGGGTATGGAGAGAAAGCAGGTACAGGGTTCTGAGTTGGATGATCAGCTATGATCATACTGAATGGCGGTGCAGGCTTGAAGGGCTGAATGGCCTACTCCTGCACCTATTTTCTATGTTTCTAACATCCTCTCCACATCCTCTCTATCCGTGTCCTCTGGTCCTAGACTCCCCCACTATAGGAAACATCCTCTCCACATCCACTCTATCTGTGTCCTCTGGTCCTAGACTACCCCACTATCGGAAACATCCTCTCCACATCCACTCTATCTGTGTCCTCTGGTCCTAGACTCCCTCACTATAGGAAACATCCTCTCCACATCCATTCTATCTGTGCCTCTGGTCCTAGACTCCCCACTATAGGAAACATCCTCTCCACATCCACTCTATCTGTGTCCTCTGGTCCTAGACTTCCCCACTATAGGAAACATCCTCTCCACATCCACTCTATCTGTGTCCTCTGGTCCTAGACTCCCCCACTACAGGAAATATCCTCTCCACATCCACTCTATCTGTGTCCTCTGGTCCTAGACTCCCCCACTATAGGAAACATCCTCTCCACGTCCACTCTATCTGTGTCCTCTGGTCCCAGACTCTCCCACTATAGGAAACATCCTCTCCACATCCACTCTCTCTGTGTCCTCTGGTCCTAGACTCCCCACTATAGAAAACATCCTCTCCACATCCACTCTATCTGTGTCCTCTGGTCCTAGACTCCCCCACTATAGGAAACATCCTCTCCACATCCACTCTATCTGTGTCCCCTGGTCCTAGACTCCCCCACTATAGGAAACATCCTCTCCACATCCACTCCGTCTGAGCCTGTCAGTAAGATAGCTCCATTGAACAAAGGTGACATGTAGCAGACAGTTCACAAATCTACTAGATACTCTTCTAAATATACAGTACTGCGCGAAGTTTTAGGCAGATATATATATAGCTGGGGTGCCTGAGACATTTGCACAGTACTGTATTTGTCAACGTGGAGTGGAAAGCCTGCTTGTAAACCTGCTCCCTCATTGAAGCTTCTACATCCTTCCTATGGTGTGGCGACCAGAACTGAACACAATTCTCCAAGTGTGGTCAAACCAGAGGCTCACAGAGCTGCAACATTACCTCACGGCTGATGTTAATATTTTCCTTGTCATTGCCGATTGTATGATGCTATGTTCCTATGATGCTGCTGCAAGTTTTTCATTGCCCTTGTGTTTACAGTACTCTGCAAAAGTCTTAGGCACAAAAAAAAGCAAATTTCATGACTTGTGTGAGTGATGATAAACCTGATTCTGATCTGGGTCTCTGTTGTGGACTGAGAGTGGGAAGGGGGCAGGGAGAGGGGAATCATGGTTGCGAAAAGGGGAAGGGAGAGGGGAGGGAGCGGGAAGCACCAGAGAGACATTCTGTAATGATCAATAAACCAATTGTTTGGAATCAAATGACCTTGCCTGGTGTCTCAGGGCTGAATATGTCTGCAGCTGTGCCACTCCTTCTCTGCTCCCTGTTCCACACCCCTCCCACGGTGCTAAGCCCTTACAATTCCCCACATCCTTTGCTCCCACCAGGTTTATATTTCACTCTCTGCTCCACATTGACAAGTGCAGCGCTGTGCCTAAGTCTTTTTGTACAGTACTTTATCACATGCAGTGCATGAAATAATGTTAACACTTTGTATGTGCTTTGATAATAAATTTACTTTGAACTTATTTTGATGTTTCTTTGTTACAGGAATCTATTCGTGCAGTGCTTGGAAATTTAGACAATCTGCAACCATTTACCACAGTGCATTTCACCATCTTCCCATGTATCCTTTTAGCCTGTTCCGGAAGAACTGGGGTGAATTCTCTGAGAACACCGCTATCCACTTGTTGTTCGAGCCACTACTGATGTTTTTCAGGAAGTGATGGTAAACATATAATATACTAGCAAATTAGCAAATTTGTGCTTTCCAGTTTAGCTGGAGTAATGTCGGATTTTACAGAGCGGAGCTACACGTTAGGAATTGCACAACAATCTGAGGGTACAAGTGCTGTAGGATGTCGGCAACACCTGTGGAGGGAAGTGGGCAGTCAATGCTTTGGGTGGAGTCCTTTCATCTGAACGGATGAAATCAACTGTATCTGCTGTCACAAGAAGTTCCAAAGCAACACAGACACACAGAAAATGCTGGATAACTCCGCAGGTCAGGCAGCATCTATGGAGAGGGATAAATGGTTGACATTTTGGGCCAAGGGGGCTGGATTACCAAACGTTATGTGGTTTTTCTTGTGTGGTCTGTTTTGTGCTTTTTCGTGATATAATTCCAGAGAACGTTGTCTCATTTTTTAACTGCATTGTATTTGTGGTTTATAAATGACAATAAACTGAATCTGGATCTGATCTGATCTGGGATCTGAATCTGAAAGGAAGAGGTGCAGAAGCCAGAATCAGAGGTGGGGGAGGAAGGAGAGGGGTACAAGCTGGCAGGTGAGGGGTGAGTGGGGAAAATGTGCATGCTGGGAGGAGGTGGTGGGAGAAGTGAAGGGCTAAAGGAGCAGGACTCTGATAGGAGAGGGGAGTGGAGCATAGAATAAACGGGAGGGGAAGGGGGAGAGGATCCGGAGGAAGCTCATCAGTAGGGCGTGGGAGAGGAGAAGAGAAGGTGCTAGAGCAGGTGAAGATGTTGTTCATACCTGGCTGGTGCCTGCCCCACAGTACCCTGATTGCTTCTTAAATGGAATCAAAGGAAAGTGCAGCGCACAAACAGGCCATTCGGCCCGTTTAGTCCATGCTGAGCCCTAACACGGGCTTGCCAGCCACCCTGTTGTTCCAGGTGCTGTGAATGATTAGGAAGCATTTCAGAATATCATGAGAATATGAAAAGTTGTTTTACAAATTTGCATTTTATTTTGGTTATTTGAGGCACGGATGCACTCAGTCTTCTTCCCAGCATCAGGAAATCAAGAACCAGAGGGCACAGGTTGAAGGTGAGAGGGGAGGCATTTCATCGGAACTTGAGGGTTTTTATCGCTACGACCATTGAAGAGACGTTTTACACAGAAGGTAGTCCGTGTATGGCTTGGGCTACCGGGGAAGTAGTTGATGCAGGTATAGTACTATGCAAACGTCTTAAGCACATGTAAAAAGAATCTGTAAAGCAAAGATGCTTTCAAAAACAATTAAAAAATTCTAAATATCTAAACATTACTATGAAGAGCAGTAAAAGAACTAAATCAATCAATATTTGGTGTGACCACCCCTTCGCCTTTACATCAATTCTCTCAGGTATACTGTCGTGCAGTTTTATAAGAAAATAGGCTGGTAGGTTGTTCAGAACATCTGGGAGAACTTGCCACAGTTCTTCTGCGATTTTAGCTGTCTTGCTTGCTTCTGTCTCTCCAGGTAAACCCAGATAGCCTCTATGATGTTGAGATCGGGGATCTGTGGAGGCAAAACCATCTGTTGCAGAACTCCTTCACCGAAGATAGTTCTTTATGAACCTGGCCATGTGCTTGAGGTGATTGTCCTGCTGCAGAATAAAGTTGGGACAATCAGACACCTCCCTGGTGGTATTGTGTGATGGATAAGAATCTGCTTGTACTTCTCAGCATTATGTTTCCATTAATTCTGACCAGATCCCCAACTCTGTTGGTAGAAGTGCCTCAGATCTTCAGTGAGCCTCCGCTGTGCTTCACTTTTGGCTGCAGACCCTCGTCCATCCAGCTCTTCTACAGACAAATGTTTGACTCGTCAGTCCAGAGCACTTCTACCTTTGTTAAACACCCCAGCCCCTGAGTTTTTGTGCTTGGCTTTGTTTCCACTTCGGAGGAGTGGATTTTTGGCAGCACCCCTGTGGAGGGGTCTACTTGGGTCCCAGAGGTTTCTGTGACAGCAGTGCTGGATGTCTGCTGCAGAAGGGACATCAGTTTGATGCTGCTTTCAGTTTCCATGGCTGACCTCTGCGTTTCTGTTCCTCAACCTTGCCTGTTTCTTTGTGCATCTTCAGAGGAGCTTGGTTGGACTGCACATCTTGAAACTTGTGTCTGCTGCAAAATTTCTGCCTGAAAGAGACCTTGCTGCTGCACGATGACCACCTTGTGTTATGCTCACTCTTGCCATCATGTAAGAATTGCTGGTTTGAAAGGTAAGCTGTCGCATCTGCCATATCATCACCGTTTACTTTGGTTGTCCTTCACCCAGATAGGTTCCTTCTGCACCCGTTTCTGTTCCAATGAATCATTATGCCACTGATCATTATCTTTCTTTAATCAGCCACTGGGCTATCTACCTACAAAGTCATCAAGTTTTTATTTGAAAACTCATCTATTGCCAACTAAGTTACTTTCTTTAACAAATTACAAAAAAATCTCTGTGACGTTTAATATTTTGGAAAATGAATGTTTGGAAATCTGAAATTTGCTCTTTTCTCCTGACACACTAATGCAGAAAACAAAAATAAACACTTCAAACATACATATAGGGTGTCCAAGACTTTTGCACTGTACTTTATATTAGTAACATTTAAAAGCCATTTTGAAAGGATCATAAATAGAAAATCTACGTCAGTCAAATGAGCTGCTACCAGAAATGATTGAGACAGGTACAATTACAATACTAAAAGAGACTTAGACGGGTATGTAGGTGGCAGGGTGGAGATATGTCTCTAACCAAAGGAGGTGTAAGGTGCTCCTTCCCTCCTCTAGCCTGCAGGTCACCCTTGGTCATATGAGCAGCCAGTGCAGATCACAAGTCCCGGTTATACGACCACTGACGGCAGGCAGACAATCCCGGAAGAGTATCGATAACGGCTGGGCTCACCCGTCTTGTGAAGACGCTGCCCAGTAGAACGCGAACCACTTCTGTAGAAAAATTTGCCCAGAACAATCATGATCGCCCAGGTAATTCGAAATGGCACATAATGATGCTGATGATGGCCGGTACAGGGACAGGAAAGATTAGGGGCCAAATGGGACAAACTTGGATGGGTATCTTGGCTATCAATACCCATTGAGAGGGACTGTATTCTCCTTGACTGCTTGAATCACAAGATAAAAACAAGTGGGAGAGATTGTCGGAACTGCGGTTTAAACAAGGAAGCAGAGTCCTCATCTCTTATCCATATGTGTGCACCTTGTATATTGAACTGAGAGCCAGTCAACAGCATTTATACGCAGGTAGATACCCTTTTCCCTTCCTGTAAACAAGTCCCAAAGGTAAAACGTTACCATATGAGATAATTTGTTTTTGATTTTCAGAGACTTAATTCACCTTCTCCTCTTCCTGTTGAGTGCCAAGACTTATTCTTTACCTCAAAGAAAGGGTATTTGGTTACCTTGGGCCAGAATTTGTCCACTGCTCATCTACTGTTGGAGCAAGTATAGGGTGGGGTGATTCAACCAAAGGGTTCAAAGGTACATTTAATGTCAGAGAAATGTATACAATATGCATCCTGAAATTATTTTTCTTCGCAACCATCCACGAAAACGGGAGTGCCCCGAAGAATGAATGACAGCTAAACGTTAGAACCCAAAGCCCCCCTCAGCTCCCCCCTCCCACATGTAAGCACCAGCAAAGCAACGATACCCCCCCCACCAGCAAAAAAAGCATCGGTGTCCCCCACCAAGCAGTCAAGCCTGCGGCAAAGATACAGACTAGCGTACCCCAAAGACTACTCGTTCACCCGGTAATTCAACCTACCACAGGCTCTCTCTCTCCCTAATAAGGGGAAAAGAGGTGTTTCCATTTCACAACGAGAGGGGAGGACATAAACAGCTCACTGATTTACAATGTTAAAAGTCTGTTGTGCCGCTTTTTCTGAGCTCTGTGCCCAAAGAACTCGGGTCTCTGGACACACAGCCAGCAGCCAGCTTTCGATCTTCCATCTCCCATGACACATTGATTCCCTGCAGAGGCACCGACCTCGAGTCCGCCAGCCCCCAGAGCCACACAGACCCGAAACTCCAAAGGCGAGCTAATCTTCTAGGCCGCGTCCTTGGCATATCGAATAACGTCCGGTGGTGAGGCCCTGAGAGCGGGTCCCATTCCCGCAAAGAACCGAAGTCAGCGTGTAACTCCAGGTCAGGGTTTTCAAAAGAACCCTGAAAGGGAAGAATAGAGATATTAAAGATGGAAACAGAACTCTTTCCAAAGATGCAAACAAAAGAGTCGCCGTTAAGTGCCATTGACCGCTAAGCTCCTCCCCATTGCAATTTTACCTACACTCAGTAACCACTTTATGAAGCACCTCATATACCTAATAAAGTGGCCACTGAGTGTACGTTCCTGGTTTTCTGCTGCTGTGGCCTGTCCACTTCAAGGTTCAACGTGATGAGCGTTCAGAGATGCTCTTCTGCACACCGCTGTTGTAACGTGTGGTTATTTGAGTTACTCTTGTCTTCCTATCAGTGTGAACCAGTCTGGCCATTCTCCCTGACCTCTCTCATTAACAATGTGCGTTTTCAAAGATTCAAAGTACATGTATTATCAAAGTATGTATGCAGTATACAACCCTGAGATTGGTCTTTCCACAGACAGCCACAAAACAAGGAACACCAGAGAACCTGTTCAAAGAAAATATCGAACACCCAACACGCAAAAAAAAAGAACAGATCGCACAAACAGCAAAAAGAGCAAGTGAATATCACCCACAGAACTGCCGCGCACTGGATGGTTTTTATTTTTCACACCATTCTCTGTAAACTCTAGAGACTGTTGTGTGTGAAAATCCCAGGAGATCAGCAGTTTCTGAGATACTCAAACCACCCCATCTGGCACCAACAATCATTCCAGGGTAAAAGTCACTCAGATCACATTTCTTCCGCATTCTGGTGTTTGATCTGAACAGCGACTGAACCTCTTGGCCGTGCCTGCATGCTTCTCTACACTTTGGTTGCTGCCACGTGATTGGCTGATTAGATGTTTGCATTAACTAGCTGGTGTATAGGTGTATGTACTGCATGGACAGAACCTGGAGATAGAGTATTAGCTGAAGCTATGATTTCTAGATCTGGGAGGAACTGCAGGCTAGCATTCCCCTTCCTTCCATTGACACTATCCACATCTTAATGTTCACAAGATTATTAATAGCTGCGAGCAATGCCTCAGACACTGCTGTGGTTTAGACACTAGACTAGTTCTTCTATTTCCATTACCGCCAACTTGCATGCTAAACTTTCCAGCTCCGGAGTGTGAACAGCAGATCGAAAGCAATGACTCTCTGCTCCAAAGCCAAGTCGTCCTTCAAACATCAAAGGTTCATCTTGTTAGAGGACCTCTGAGGATATTGCAGACATCTGAGAGATGACTTTCTATCAGTACCGAGTAAAGTTATTATCATATAATATTATTATAATAAACAAATTAGCAATGAATATCGAGAACATGAGACGAAGAGTCCATGAAAGTGAGTCCATTGGTGGTGGGAAAATTTCAGTGATGGGGTGAGTGAAGTTATCCTTTCTGATTCAAGAGCCTACTGTTTGAGGGGTAATAACTGTTCCTGAACCTGGTGGTATGAGTCCTGAGGCTCCTGTACTCCTTCCTGATGGCAGCAGGGAGAAGAGAGCATGTCCTGGCTGGTGGGGTCCCTGATGATGGATGATGCTTTCCTGTGTCAGTGCTTCTTGTAGATGTGCTCAGTGGTGGGGAGGGCTTCACCTGTGTTGCACTGGGCCGTATCCACTACTTTTTGTAGGGTTTTCCATTCAAGGGTGTTTGTGTTTCCATAGCAGGCTGTGACACAACCAGACAATAGACTCTCCAGTACACACCAGAGGAAGCTGGGAGGTGTCATGGATTTTGACCACAGTGAAGGGAAAGGCATTTGGAAGGGGGCAGTACTGGGCAAAAGTCTTAGGCGCATATATATATATATATAGCTAGGGTGCTTAAGACCTTTGCACAGTACTGTAGCAATTTTCTGTATTGCACTGTACAGTGAAGCACCAGAGAGATGTTATTTAATAGAAACATAGAAAACCTACAGCACAATACAGGCCTTTCGGCCCACAAAGTTGTGCCAAGCATGTCCCTACTTTAGAAATTACTAGTTAACTAATTACTAGTTAACCTAAAGTAATTTGGTTAGTAATTTAGCCTACTAAATTACTAGGCTACCTATAGCCCTCTATTTTACTAAGCTCCATGTACCTATCTAAAAGCCTCTTAAAAGACCCTATCGTATCTCCCCATTGCCGGCAGCCCATTTCATGCACTCACCACTCTCTGAGTAAAAAAACTTACCCCTGATATCTCCTCTGTATCTACTCCCCAGTACCCTAAACCTTTGTCCTCTTGTGGCAACTATTTCAGCTCTGGGAAAAGCCTCTGACTATCCACACGATCAATGCCTCTCATCATCTTATACACCTCCATCAGGTCACCTCTCATCCTCCGTCGCTCCAAGGAGAAAAGGCCGAGTTCACTCAACCTATTCTCATAAGGCATGCTAGGCAGCCAGTCAGAATGCTCTCCATGGTACATTTGTAGAAGTTTTCAAGTTTTTCAAGTATTTTAGTTGACAAACCAAATCTCCTCAACTCCTAATGAAATATAGCTTCTGACTTGCCTTCTTTATACCTGCAACAATACGTTGGGACCAGGTTAGGTCCTCGGATATATTGAAACCAGGAACTTAAAAGTTACTCACTCTCTCCACTTCTGATCTCTTTATGAGACTGGTATGTGTTCCTTCGTCTTACCCTTCCTGAAGTCCACAATCAGCTCTTTTGTCTTACTGATGTTGAGTGCCAGGTTGTTGCTGCGGCACCTCTCAACTAGTTGGCATATCTCACTCCTGTACGCCCTCTTGTCTCCATCTTAGATTCTACCAACAATGGTTGTATCATCAGCAAATTTATAGATGAAACTTGAGCTGTACTTAGCCACACAGTCATGGGCATAGAGAGAGTAGAGCAGTGGGCTAAGCACACACCCCTGAGGCAAGGTGGAGATACTATTTCCAATCTACACAGACTGAGGTCTTCCAGTTAGGAAGTTGAGGATCCCGTTGCAAAGGGCCCTGGTTTTGATCAGGACAGCAGGAATGATGGTGTTAAATGCTGAGATGCAGTCAATAACCTGCATCCTGACATAGGAAGGTATTTGCATTGTCCAGGTGGTCGAAGACTGAGTGGAGATTGTGACCATTTGCGGTGATAGGCAGATGGCAGTGAGTCCGGGTCCTTCCTGAGACGGGTGTGACCGACCTCTCAAAGTATCTCATCGCTGGATGATGGTTGTTCATGCAGCTCACCACACTCTTCATGGGCACTGGTATAATTGTTGCCCTCTTGAAGCAGGTAGGAACTAGCAGTCAGAGATTGAAAATGTCTCTGAATACATCCGCCAGTTGGTTGGCACATTTTCAAAGCCTTACCAGTTACCAGGTACTCCATCGGGTCTTGCTGCCTTATGAAGGTTCAGCTGTTGAAAGACAGCCTGTCTTCCAGTCTGTTTAGGGAGAGCACACAGCCAGCACTTTCATATTCTTCATTGGGCTTAATTCCAGAGAATGTTACTGCCATGGAAGGGAGATTGTTCAGGAACATCTTGAAGATAAGTCAGGGAAAGATGATCATTTCCTTACATGACCCTGGGGCAAGATTTTGTCCTCTGTTATATTTCCTGCTATTTCACCCGTGTGGGAATGTTTTATCTGAAATGTTTCACAGATTGGCATGCCAATCCATAATAATGTTGTATTCAGTTCTGATCGTCTCATTTAGGAAGTCTGTGGAAGTTTTAGAGAGGGTGAGAAGGAGACTAACCAGGATGCTGCCTGGATTAGAGAGGGTGCAGAAGAGACTAACCAGGATGCTGCCTGGATTAGAGAGGGTGCAGAGGAGATTTACCAGGATGCTGCCTGGATTAGAGAGGGTGCAGAGGAGATTTACCAGGATGCTGTCTGGATTAGAGAGGGTACAGAGGAGATTTACCAGGATGCTGTCTGGATTAGAGAGGGTGCAGAGGAGATTTACCAGGATGCTGCCTGGATTAGAGGAGGTGCAGAGGAGATTTACCAGGATGCTGTCTGGATTAGAGAGGGTGCAGAGGATATTCACCAGGACGCTGCCTGGATTAGAGAGGGTGCAGAGGAGATTCACCAGGACGCTGCCTGGATTAGAGAGGGTGCAGAGGAGATTTACCAGGATGCTGCCTGGATTAGAGAGGGTGCAGAGGAGATTTACCAGGATGCTGCCTGGATTAGAGAGGGTGCAGAGGAGATTTACCGGGATGCTGCCTGGATTAGAGAGGGTGCAGAGGAGATTTACCGGGATCCTGCCTGGATTAGAGAGGGTGCAGAGGAGATTTACCAGGATGCTGCCTGGATTAGAGAGGGTGCAGAGGATATTCACCAGGACGCTGCCTGGATTAGAGAGGGTGCAGAGGATATTCACCAGGACGCTGCCTGGATTAGAGAGGGTGCAGAGGAGATTCACCAGGACGCTGCCTGGATTAGAGAGGGTGCAGAGGAGATTCACCAGGATGCTGCCTGGATTAGAGAGGGTGCAGAGGAGATTCACCAGGATGCTGCCTGGATTAGAGAGGGTGCAGAGGAGATTCACCAGGGTGCTGCCTGGATTAGAGAGCATATCTTACGAGGATAGGTTGAGTGAGGTTGGGCTTTTCTCGTTGGAGTGAAGTAGGGTGAGAGGTGCCTGGATAGAGGTGTACAAGATGATAAGAGACGCAGATCAAGAGGACAGCTGTGGAGGTGAAGTCATTGGGTACATTTAGATCGGAGGTTGATAGGGTACCAAAGGTTACGGGAAGAATATGCTTGAGAGGGACAATAAATCAGCCATGATGAAATGGCGGAGCAGACTCGATGGGACCAATGGCCTTATTCTGCTCCAATCTTATGGTCTCTGATGTGGCCTGCTATGAGAACTACCCTCACCTTCAATCTGGGACGGCCTACAGAGAGGAGGTGGAAGAGCTCGAGGCCTGGTGTCAGGTAAGCAGCCTTTTCCCCAATGTCAATAAGACAAAGATTCTTCTAGCTATCCTCCTTCCCTTCCCCCCTCCACCTTGTTATTTTAGCATCTTCAAGTCCTGAAGAAGGGTCTCGGCCCAAAGCATGGACTGTTTATTCATTTCGATAGATGGTAGCTGACTTGGTGTAAAGGAGATGATTATTGACTGCAGGACAACTCACTCCACTCACACCCCTCTTTCTACCTCGGCACAGCGGTGCAAGATGAGGGCAATTTCAAACTGCTGGGAGTGCACCTCTCACATAATCTCTCATAGTCCCAGAACGCAATCAGGAGAGCTGGATTTCGCACATTGGTCTACAGACACGCAGTAGAGAGCGTCCTGACAAGCTGCAACAGGTCACATTGTGCAATAGGTAGTCAAAACTGCCCAGTGCAACTACCACCATCAAGGACACACAGTACTGAGCAAAAGTCTCAGGCACATATATATAGCTTTGAGTTCTGCGTAGTTCTATAGTAATTTTACATATTGCACTGTACTGCTCCTACAAAAAAAAACAAATTTCATGACACAAGTGAGTGATGATAAACCTGATTCTGGGGCAGGGAGAGGGGAATCATGGTTGGGAAAAGGGGGAGGGAGAGGGAAGCACCAGAGAGACATTCTGTAATGATCAATAAACCAATTGTTTGGAATCAAATGGCCCTGCCTGGTGTCTCAGGGCTGGGTGTGTCTGTACTCGTCCCTGACACTCCTTCTCTGCCCCCTGTCCCACACCCTTCCCGTGGCGCTCCACCCTCGCCATTCCCAGGAGAATCTTTGCTCTCGCTGGATTTACAAACTCGCTCTCTGCTCCACGTTGACAAACACAGTATTCGTGTCTAGGATTTTTGCTCAGTGTTGTATATAGAGAAAGGTTCCAGAAAAGGGAACTAACACCCAAGTGACTAGAATCCACTGTACTCTGTTCCTGCACACCCACTAAGCTCACCTCTTAAGCAAGTGTATTCCGTGTTTCATTAAATGTGGTTCTTAGGATTGGAACATTCATCGAACACAGAACAGGCCCTTCAGCCCTCCGTGTACTGCTGACCCCATTCCAATCTGATCCATATCTCTATTCCAGGGATTCCCAAACTATTTATACGCTGTGGACCAATACCTTTAAGCAACTGCAGGTTGGGAATGCCTGCTCTATTCTCTACCAGTCTGGGCGCCTGTCCAAATCCCTTTTCAATGGCACTGTTGTGACTGCTTCCAGCACCTCCCCTGGTACCAACAACTCTCGGTATTCAAAAACAAACTTACCCCAAAAATCTCCTTTAAACTTTCCCCCTCTCACCTTAAAGTACTTGACATGTTCATCCTGAAAAAAGACTGACTACCTATGCCTCTGGTAATTTTATAGACACCTTATTTTATAAGCTCTTTACTCTGGTGTCTTTCCCCTTCCTTCCCAGTCCTGATGAATGCCCTTGGGCTGAAACGTCGACTCCTTATTCCCCTCTGTAGATGCAGTCTGACCTGCTGAGTTCCTCCCGCATTTTGTGTGCGTTGCTCTGGATTTCCAGCGTCTGCAGAATCTCATGTTTACATTCTCCTATCAGGTTGCCTCTCAGCCTCCAACGGCTCCGAGCGTGACCGCCTCTCCGTATAGCTATTGTCCTGTAAAGAGGATCCTGATCCTTTGCTCTGCTGATCTTCTCTTTCAGTGCAGTTCTCCAGTGAGACCGTGTGTTTATTTATTTACCGACACAGCATGGAATAGGCCCTTCCAGTCCTTCCAGCACTCCCGACAAGCAAACTTTCAAAGGTTCGTTCATTATCAAAGTATCAAACTCGGAAAGAATTCTTCACTAGATAGCTATGAACCCAGGAAAGGATAGACTGGCAGTAGGATCATCAACTCCCCCCAAATCAGAATATTGCGTATAGTTTATTTATGTGTGAATGCTGCTTCTCTGACACCATATGACAGCAATGCTGCTACAAGTAAGTTTTTCAAAGCACCTGTGTATACATGCACTTGTGTAGAAGACAATAAACTCGACTTCGGGTTATCTGAAACACACCTCTATCAAGTCACTTCTCATCCCTCTCCCTTCCAAAGAGAGAAGCCCAAGCTCACTCAAGCCATCTTCAAAAGACATACCCTCTAATGAAAATTGTTTTAAAATTTGTCATGTGTTCTTTCCTGGTTTCACAAACAAAGGAGAGACAGCACGTGTTAAAACAAAACACTTTATTAAAGCCATTACAATTTCAATACAGATGGAAAAATAAATGTCTACAGGAGTAGCAGTACAGAAATCAAAGTAATACTGATCATCCACTAAACAAACCGATCTCAGTGTTGGAGGGGGCCACATCTGACAACTTCACACTCTGTCTGAGTCTCACTCTGACTCAACATACTCTGTCTCTCTCAACGTACAGTTCCCTATCTTACCACTAGTCACCAGCCATGACCAAGCCGAGGACAAAACTCTTCCCCCCTGAACCAGGAAGGGTTTCAAAAGCCCTTATTTCCATGCATTTAGTCCCTGCACCAGCACAATGAACTCACCTTCCCATGAAAAGCATGTTTTTCACCATTTTTCACTGTTATGGCTGTAGACTTGTACTCCTTTAACTTTCTCAAACCCTTGTTGTAGACCGCTTGTCTTGTACTTTCTCCAAACAATCCCACGTCAAGCTGACACGGTTTTGTCTTACAAACTTCCATTTTATTTCAGCATCAGCCACGGAGGAATCACAGTTAACTCTTTCCTTACACTCTTTAGTCTGGGCAGCCTCCTGGTAAATCTCCTCTGCACCCTCTAAAGTTTTCACATCCTTCCTATAATGAGGCGACCAGAACAGAACACAGTATTCTAAGTGTGGTCTAACCAGGGTACTATAGAGGTGCAGATCTTGGACTCGATTTCTTCCCCTCAAGGATGACATGTTGGTGAGGGTGGTCTTGTGGAGACAAAGTCTTGTATTCCCAATGAGAAAACAGCCACGATCATGATAGGAAACACTGAGGCACCACCTCTACGCTAAATAGAACAGGTTAAAAACACCCACCGGCTCAAGGCCAGGTCTCCCATTGAATCATTTGTAACCTCTAGGCCTGCTGCATCGCTCACAGCTATAGCCATCAAGCAAGCAAGAGTGTGGCAAAGTATGCTGAGCACGGCACTACATGTATCTAGCATCGTGGTAGGCTGCAATATCGTTCAACATAAATTCATTAGCAAAGTCCATAGATGTCACCATATACAACCCTGAGATTCATTGTCTTGCGGGCATACTCAATAAATCTGTATCAATAGCCAGAACAGAATCAATGAAAGACTGCACCAACTTGGGCCGTTCAGCAAGTGCGGACAAGACAACAAACTGTGCAAATACAAACAGAAAGAAATAATAATAACACATAAAGAAGAAATAAATGTTGAGAGTATGAGATGAAGAGTCCTTGAGGACGTGGGACTATTTCAATGATGGCCAAGTGAAGTTACCCACTCTGGTTCGAGAGCCTGGTAGTTGCGAGGCAGTGGTTGTCTCCATTGCTGCCTGGGTGAAATCCATTCAGCTCATACTAGGAACTGAAACTGTACTCTCTGGTTCAGCTCAGTTGCCCTCTGAGGTGTTATTTTTAATCTGTGTTGCTGCACGGCAGTCAGAGTGTTGCACAACCAAGGCCAGGGCAAGCTACCAAATAAACCACACGCATATTTCAAGATGAAAATAGTTCAGACGAGACCCAGCACTTTTCCCACGTCATTTTGTGCTTTCTCCCTCCCTCACTGGTTGGTTTAATTTTGTTCAGGGCATGACTGGCAAGGGAAGCATTTCATAGACACGAGAAAGTCTGTAGATGCTGGAAGTCCTTGGCAACACACAAAATGTTGGAGGAACTCAGCAGGTCAGGCAGCACCTATGGAAACGAGTAAACAGTTGGCATTTCGGGCTGAGTCCCTTCTTCAGGGTTGGAAAGGAAGGGGGAGGGAATGTTAGGTTTTGTAGCTTTAAAGCATTGAGCCAACTCAAAGGATGACACGAGAGGTCCAGCTTCATGTTTACTTAAGCGAGGTGTACACATACCACGTGGCAGTGTGAAGACGCATGCAATTAATTTATTTTTACATATTACCCATAATTAATTATTTAAAGGAACACCAAATGTTTAATCAGTACATCATGCGTAAAGCCCTCCCAGACATTGAACACATCCTACATGAAACGTTGCTGTAGGAAAGCCACATCCAGCATCAGAGTTCCTCACCACCCAGGCCATGCTCTCCTCTCACCGCTGCCATCAGGTAGAAGGTACAGGTACCTCAGGATTCGCACCACCAGGTTCAAGAAGAGTTACTACCCCTCAACCATCATAAAAGGGGATAACTATACTCATTTAAGGACATGCTCATTATTTATTTCTATCTGCATTTGCACGGTTTGTTGTCCATTGATCCTGTTTATTGTTCTATAGATTTGCTGAGCATTCCCACAGGAGAAACAATCTGTACTCTGATAATAAATGAACTAATCAGCAACATATATACAAGATTGCTGAAATATTAAAGACACAACGGGGAAGGAAGACAGCCAGAAGGTGGTAGGTGAAGGCAGGTGTGGAGAAAAGATGAAGAGCTGGAGAGGAAGGGGTCTGGTAGGAGAGGAGAGTGGACTATAGGGGAAAGAGAAGGATGAGGAGATCCAGGTGGACCTGATAGGCAGGTGAGAAGAGGTAAGAGGCCAGAGTGGCGAATAGAAGAAGAGGGAATTTTTTTTACTGGAAGGAGAAATCGATATTCTTGCCTTCAGTTGGAGGCTATCCCAATGAAAATCATTTGTTGCCCACCCCTAATCATTCAAAGTAAGTTTATTAAGGAAGTACATAAACACTTAGTGGCCAGTTTACTAGGTACAGGGAAGGAACTCCTTTGTGATCTTCTGCTGCTGCAGCCCACCCACTTCAAGGTTCACAAGGTGCGTTCAGAGATGCTCCTCTGGACATACCTTCTGTACTCAATAAAGTGGCCACTGAGCGGCCTTCTGCGGTAGCCCATCCTGTGTTTAGAGATGCACTTCTGCACACCACTGTTGTAACGTGTGGTTATTTGAGTTACTGTCACCTTCCTGTCAGCTCGAACCAGTCTGGCCTTTCTCCTCTGACCTCTCTCATTAACAAGGTATTTTTACCCACAGAACTGCCGCTCACTGGATTTTGTTTTTTGTTTTTCACACCATTCTCTGTAAACTCTGCATGAAAATCCCAGGAAATCAGCAGTTTCTGAGATACTCAGATCTGTCCCCAGGGTCAGAGTCACTTGCATCACATTTCTTCCCAATTCTGATGCTTGGTCTGAACAACAACTGTTTCAATGGTACTGTGATGTTTTCTATTCTGTGTTTTTTGCCGTTTGCGCGATTTGTTCATTTTCTTGCATGTTGCTTTCTCTGAACGGGTACCATGGTGTTTCTTTGATTCATGGCTGGCTGTGGGAAGACCAATCTCAGGGTTGTATACTGCATATGTACTTTGAATCTTTAAAATGAATGTTCTGACCATGTCTGCATGCCTTTATGCATTGGGTTGCTGCCATGTGATCGGCTGACTGGCCACTGAGTGCACGTCACTATATCTGACCATAGGGATAGGAGAAGAATTAGGCCACCCGTCCGTCCGGCCGGCCGGCCCATCAAGTCTGCTCTGCCATTCAGTCACGGCTGATCCTTTTTCTCTGTCTCCTCCTCAACCCCAGTTTCCGGCCTTCTCCCCGTAACCTTTGATGCCATATCCAATCAAGAATCTATCAATCTCTGCCTTAAATGCGCCAGATGACCTGGCCCCCACAAATTCACCACCCTTTGGCTAAAGAAATTCTTCCGTATCTCTGTTTTGAAAGAGCGCCCTTCTATCCTGAAGCTGTGCCCTTTCGTCCTAGACTCTCCCACCATGGGAAACATCCTTACCGCATCTACTCTGTGTCTTGGCCTTTCAACATTTGAAAAGTTTCAGTGAGATCCCCCCCCCCCATCCTTCTGAATTCCAGCTGCCCTGATGCTCATTTTCTTGCAGGCATTCACAGTAGAACAAAGAAATGGAATAGCATCAGTGAAAAGGTACAAACAAAGATCAATAAACAGTCTAGTAGAGGAAAAGAATTTTAACAAAGATGAAGGTCTCGCTCTAAGTAAGAACTAGAATTCGATTGTAAACAAGGTGGGACAGCGTGAACCTGATTGGATGATGACTGACTAATCAGGAGGGATGGATGACGGGGTTTTAAATGCCACCGGACTAGACATGCCCAGACATCATATCTGAAGAGGATGGCAGAGTTTGTCATTGAAATGTCGGTTATTATCTACGTATACCTGTACCCGGCTGGAAGCTCGAGAAGAGTTTATTTGTCACAGATGCTGGGAAAGCACTAGATCCTTTTTCAATACTGAGAACATGAGTTATAGAGTCCGTGAAAGTGAATCTGTGGGTTGTGGGATCTGTTCAGAGTTGAGGGGAGTGAGGTTATCCATTCTAGTTCAGGAGCCTGATGGTTGTAGGGTGATAGCTCTTCTTGAACCTGCTGGTGTGGGACCCAAGGCTCCTGTACCTCTTACCAGTCTTGGATCGATAGACATTCGCCTCATGTACCACTTTAAGAAAAGCATATCCTTGCCCGTAATGACCCTGCATGCATCACTTAGAAGATACTGTAAAGATGTGGAAGAGACTCTGACAAGCATCTACAGATGTGTGGTGGAGAGTATATTAACTGGCTGCATCACAGCCTGGCATGGAAATTCCAATGCCCTCGAACAGAAAATCCTACAAAAAGTAGCGAATTCAGACTCGTCCATCACGGGTAAAGCCATCCCCACCACTGAGCACATCTACATGGAGAGTTGTTATAGGAAAGCGGCATCCATCATCAGGGACCCCCACCACCCAGGACATGCTCTCTTCTCACTGATTCCATCGGGAAGGAGGTACAGGAGCCTCAGGACCCACACCACCAGGTTCAGGAACAGTTATTACCCTCAACCATCAGGCTCCTGAACCAGTGAGGATAATCTCAACTCTGAACTGATTCCATCGGGAAGGAGGTACAGGAGCCTCAGGACCCACACCACCAGGTTCAGGAACAGTTATTACCCTCAACCATCAGGCTCCTGAACCAGTGAGGATAACGTCAACTCTGAATGTCACACCAATATCCAGTTTAGTGCCAATGGGAAAGTCTGCTCCGGAACAGTTTGTCCCCTCCCATGAGGGAGGAGGCTACGTAGCACTGCACAGGATCAAAATAATCTGCAGAGAGTTGTAAACTCAGTCAGCTCTATCATGGGCACCAGCCTCCCCAACATCCAGGGTATCTTCAAGGAGCGATGCCTCAAAAAGGCGGCGTCCATCACTAAGGACCCCCCCCATCACCCAGGACATGCCCTCTTCTCACTGTTACCATCAGGGAGGGGGTACAGGAGCCTGAAGACACACACTCAACGATTCAGGAACAGCTTCTTCCCCTCTGCCATCAGATTTCTGAACAAAGATTGAACCCATGAACACTATTGAGAACGTGAGATGAAGAATCTTGAAAGTAAGTGTACAGCTTCTGGGAATATTTCAGTGATGGGACAAGTGAAGCACATTTATCTTCTTTCGTTCAAAAGCCTGATGGCTGAGGGCTAATAATTGTTCCTGACAATTTAAACAAAGGTGAGTGGTCGGACAAATACATGACAGATATGTTGATAATCGTGAATTTGTTCACTTTAATTTGAAATACAATATTATACAATCAGTGGCAACTTTATTAATTACAGGAGGTGCCTAATAAAGTGGACACTAAATATGTGTTTGTAGTTTTCTGCTGCTCATCCACTTCAAGGTTCGACGTATTGTGCGTTCAGAGATGCTGTTCTGCACCCCACTGTTGTAACGTGTGGTTATTTGAGTTACTGTCACCTTCCTGTCAGCGTGAACCAGTCTGGCCATTCTCCTGTGACCTTCCTCATTAAAAAGGTGGTTTCACCCACAGAACTGCTGCTCACTGGACTTTTTTTTGTTTCTTGCAACGGTCTCTGTAAACTCTAGAGCAGGGATCCACAGACCCCTCGGTTAAGGGTCCATGGCATAAAACCCCCCTGCTCTAGAGACTATTGTGTGCAGAAATGATGGAATGGTGGAGCAGACTGAATGGCCTCATTCTGCTCCTATACCTTTTGATCTTATGTACATGACAGATGCTGGTAAATATACAAGAGAGGTGATCTTAGAGCCGAGATGCTGAGGAAAGCTGTCCCACAAATGGGGGTCGAGGAATTGTGGTCAGTCAATTAGGATTCCGATAAGGTGAATTTCATTTTATGCAGAGCATTGTAAATCTTCTAATTTATCCAGCACAGTCTTCTCCAAGCTAAGTTCAAAGTGAAGTGTACAGTGTGTGTATGGCTGCAGTCAAATTAATGTTACACAAACAACTTTATAATTCAAGCAGTTAGACAGCAGTGTATTTACTGTACACTTTTAGAGTCAAATAGTCACAGAGTGCAGAAATAGGCCCTTTGGCCCATCTAGTCTGCGCCAAACTATTATTCTACCTAGTCCCAGCAATTATACCTATACAAATTGCTCATAAATGTTGAAATCGAACCCACATCCATCACTTCCACTGGCAACTCGTTCCACACTCTCATGGCACTCTGAGTGAAGAAGTTTCCCCTCATGTTCCCCTTAAACAGTTCACCTTTCACCCTTAACCATGACCTCCGTTTATAGTCCCACCCAACCTCAGTGGAAAAAGCTTGCTTGCACTTACCCTATAGATAAGAACATGAGAAATTAGGAGCAGGAGTTGGTCATCCGGCCCGTCGAGCCTACTGTGCCATTCAATAAGATCATGGCTGATCTGGCAATGGACTCATCCCCACCTACCTGCCTTTCCCCCGTAACTCTTTTCCCCAAATGTGTAAAAATCTACCCAACCTTGTTTTAAATATATTTTCTGAGGCAGCCTCCACTGCTTCACTGGGCAGAGAATTCCACAGATTCACCACTCTGGGAAAAGCAGTTCCTCCTCATCTCCGTACATAACCCTCATAATTTTGTATACCTTGATCAAATCTCCCCTTATTCTCTACGTTCAGGGGAATAAAGACCTAATCTATTCAACCTTTCACTATATCTCAGGTCCTCAAGTCCCGACAACATCCTTGTAAATTTCCTCTGTGCTCTTTCAATCTTTCCTGTAGGTAGGTGACCAAAACTACACACATTACACCAGATTAGGTCTTATACAACTTCAAGATAACGTCCTATCTCCTGTACTCAATACCAATCAAGACAACATCTGCAGATGCTGCAAATCCAAACAACACACACAAAATGCTGGAGGAACTCCGCAGGCCAGGCAGTATCTGTAGAAAAGAGTGAACTGTCGGCTTTTCGGGTCAAGACCCTTCCTTCATCAGGACTGGAGAAAAGGATGACAAATCAGAGAAAGAAGGTGGGGGGTGGAGGAAGAAGTAAAAGGTAGGTGAAACCAGGAGAGGGGGAAGAGATGAAATAAAGAACTGGGGAGTTGATTGGTAAAAGAGATACCGGGCTGGAGAAGGGGGAATCTGATAGGAGAGGACAGAAGGCCGTGCGGAAAAGGGGAAGGAGCACCAGAGGGAGGTGATGGGCAGGTAAGGAGATAAAGTGAGAAGAAAATGGGCAATAGTGAAGGAGAGGCAGCAATTACAGGAAATTCGAGAAACTGATGTTCTACACAACTCTTTTGTCCACTCGTCCCTCCCCATAATCTCCCACCTTCCCCTACACCTCCTCCATCACCACTCAGGACCCCAAAGAGTCCTTCAAGGTGAGGCAACACTTCACTTGTGAGTCTGTTAGGGTCATCTACTGTACCCAGTGTGGCCTCCTGTACATTGGTGAGACCTGACATAGATTGGGAGACCGCTTCGCTGGACACCAACACTCTGTCCGCCAGAAAAAGTGGGATCTCCCTGTGGCCACCCATTTTAATTCCACATCCCATTCCCATTCGGACATGTCAGTCCTTGGCCTCCTGTACAACCGTGATGAGGGCACACTCAGGTTGTAGGAGCAACACCTTATATTCCGTCTGGGTATATAAGGACGGTATATCAGTCCTTATATGCCGTCTGATGGCATGAACATCAATTTCTCGAACTCCAGCACCGCTTCAGCATTCCGCCATTTCCATTTCCCTTTCTTACCTGCCCATCACCCTCTCCCTTTCCTGGTTTCACCTATCACCTCCTACCTTGTACTTCTTCCTCCACTCTGCCCCCACTCTGACGTCTCATCTTTTTTTCTCCAGTCCTGCTGAAGGGGCTCAGCCTGAAACGTCGACTGTTTACTCTTTTCCATAGGTGCTGCCTGGCCTGCTGAGCTCCCCCAGCAATTTTGTGTGTGTTCCAGTACTCAGTACTTTGATTTATGAAGGTCAATGTGTCAAAATCTCTCTTTACGACACCATCTACCTGCGACACCACTTTCAAGGAAGCATGGAGTTGTGTTCCCAGATCCCTCTTCTACTGCACGTCAAACTCTTCCAAATCAACGTTAACTGAGAAACATTTTCCTTTTTAGGAAGTGTGGATGGACCATTGGCTGATTGGTATTTTCTCTCTTTCAGCTAAGGATGAGGGTACTCGGACTGACTGTGTAAGTACTGATATTTTCTCACGAGTTCCACAAAAAGGCAGCGAAGTTCACTCGTGCCGGCGAGAGAAGTAACAGCATTGTGATATGATGTTGTTTCGAAAATGTGAAGGCGAGGCCTGACAGATACAAGATGAATTTTTTTTTCAGTTCCCCTTCAAAACAGGGAAGCAGTTTCTCTTCTGTCCGAGGCGAGTGGGCTTCCCCCCAGAGTCTTTCCTAAAAGGGTGGGAATTCCAATCATGGGGCAGAGTTGCGGGCAAGAGATAGTGGAACTAGCTGAGTTGCAGAATAGATAAGAAAAATGAAATGCTCTCATTTACTGTACAACTTGCTTTTGGTTTACCATCCCTCACACAATTCAGGTTGTACTCGACAGCTTAACCACCATGATACGAAATCAGATCTAACAATCTAACACTAGCTACTCTGGTCAGCCTGCAAAAAACCATAAGAGATGTGGGCAGACCCGGGCCACTCAGCCCATCGAGTCTGCTCTGCCAGGTCCACTCTATCTAGCCCTTTCAATGAGATCCTCCCCCATTCTTCTAAACTTCAGCAAGTGCAGGCACAGAGCCATCAAATGCTCCTCATATGTTAACCCTTTCATTTCAAAGGTACATTTAATGTATACAATATACATCCTGAAGTGCTCTTTATTCACAACCATCCATAAAGACAGAGGAGCACCCCAAAGAATGAACGACAGTTAAATGTTACAACCCCAAAGTCCCTGCCCCCCCCCAGCTCCCCTCCCTCCCACACGTAAGCGGCAGCAAGCAACAAGCACCCCCTCCTCCCACCGGCATCGGCACCCGCCACCGCGCACTCAAGCGCGAGCAAAGCAACAGCAAAGACACGGACTTGCAGTTACCCAAAGACTACACATTCACCTGGTATTCGACGTACCACAGGCTCTCTCTCTCTCTCCCTAATAACAGAGAAAGAGGCGTCTCCGTTTCACAGCGAGAGGGGAGACACAACAAACAACTCACTGGCTTATGATGTTGCATCGCTTTTTCCGAGCTCTCTGCCCAAGGATCTCAGGGCACTGAGCACTGGGCACACAGCCAAAGATGTTCCAGCTCCCACGACACACCGGTCCGGGACACCATCCTTCGATCTGCGCGTCTCCAGAGCCCTGAGATCCTAGGCCTCCAAAGGCGAGCCGAACTCTTAGGCCTGCGCCCTTAGTGTGGCCGTTAACGGCCAGACGTGACACTCCGAGAGCGGGTCCCATTCCCACAAAGAACCGGTCAGCGTGTAACTCCGGGTCAGGGTCTTCAAAAGGGAAAAATAGAGATATTACAGATGGAAATAGAGCTGCTTCCGAAGATGCAAACAAAGGAGTTGCCATTTAGTGTCATCTTGACTAAGGGATTATTCTCCTGAACCACCTCTGGACCCTCTCCAATGCTTGCTCAACTTGGTTTCCACCAGGAAACCATCCTGCTGAAGAAGGAACAGGCGCCTCAGGACTCACACCACCTGTAGAATTGTATATGGTGACATAAATGTACTTTGAAAGCCTCGCGATTTTGGAAGTTAACAGTAAGAACATAGAACAGGGGGAATCTGGGAGTACAGATACATAATTCCTTGAAAATGGCATCACAGGTAGATAGGGTTGTAAAGAGAGCTTTTGGCACATTGGGCTTCATCAATACAGATTCGAGTACAGAAGTTGGGATGTTATGACGAAGTTGTATAAGATGTTAGTGGGGCCTAATTGGAGTTCTGATCACCTACCTATAGGAAAGATTGAAAGATTGGAAGAGTACATAGGAAAGCTACCAGGATGTTGCCAGGACTCGAGGATCTGAATTGTAGGGAAAGGTTGAATAGGTTAGGACTTTATTCCCAGGAGCGTAGGAGAATGAGGGGAGATTTGATAGAGGTGTGCAAAGTTCTGGGGGTATAGGGAGGGTAAATGCTAGCAGGCTTTTTCCACTCAGGTTGGGTGAGAGTGGGACTGGAGGCCATGGGTTAAGAGTGAAAGGTGACGGGAATCTAAGGGGGAGCTTCTTCACTCCGGGGATGGTGCGAGTGTGGAGCGAGCTGCCTGGGGAAGTGGTGATTGCACCATTTCTGAGAAGTTTAGACAAGTGCATGTTTATGATCCAGGATCAGGTCGATAGAAGTAGGCAGAATAATAGTTTGCACATGACTAGATGGGCCAAAGGCCTGTTTCCCTGCTGTGGTGTTCTATGGCTGACTCTGTCAGGATAATGGCCTGATTTTTCTCTCATTAACTCCTGGCTCTTGGAATATCTTTCTGTGCTTTGCAAAGGCCACCCTCTCCCCAACTTTTTCTGCTGTAGGTACATCTTGTTTAAATAGCTCAAAATGCAGAGGTGGCTCCGTGTTTGAACCGCTTGCTTTCATTTTGCAGAGCCTTGCCGAGAATCTGACTGGAGGGGCGGTGGCCACAGTAGCGAACGGAGCAAAGAAGAAGGAAGTAGGGAGGTCACAGTTGCCACGGAGTAGAAAAAGGTTAGTGACCCTGAAATCAGATCAGAGAAAGAGACCATTCAGCCCTTCCTGACCATTCAAGTCCAATCTCTGGTGCATGAGCCCACTTTGTATACAATCTGCAGACAGGACGAGCAATCTCTTCCCGAACCCTGACCCCGTTTCTAATCCCATTGTGAAAGAATTCTCGTTACGTCTGGCAAAATATCAATAACTTGCATTTGTAAAATGTCTGAAGGCACTTCACCTCCTTGTTTAACAGAATACTTAAACAGGCACATTGAATGTCGGAGAAATGTATACAATATCCATCCTGAAATTCTTTTTCTTCACAAACATCCACGAAAACAGAGGAGTGCCCCAAAGAATGAATGATGTTAGAACCCCAAAGCCCCCCCCCCCCAGCTTAGAGAGAACAGTGCGAGGCAGTGAATGTTTCAATTCATAAAGTTCAAAGTTTGAAGTAAGTTTATTATCAATGTGGTGTACGTTAACATATACCACCTTGAGATTTATTTATTTATTGAGATGCAGTGAGGGACAGCCCTTCCGACCCTTTGAGCTGTGCCGATGAGCAATCCCCTGATCTACCCCTAGCCTAACCGTGGGAGAATTTACAGTGACCAGTTAACCTACGAACCGAAACATCTTTGTGCTGTGGGAGGGAACTAGGGGAGGGCGGACAAACTCCTAACAGGCAAGGGCAGGAATTGAAACTGGGTTGCCTGCTGTAACTACTCTACTACACTACCGTGACCTGTCTGTCACAGTCGAACTGCGAACTGGAGTAGAATCAATGAACAACCACGCACAAACGAGGAGTAGCAACCGACCAACGTGCAAAGGAAGATAATCTGTGCAAATACAAAAAAAAAGCACCCGGAATAATCAATGAATAAATAACACTGAGCTCACGAGCTGTGAGTGAGAGTGAGTCTGTAGGTTGTGGAATTGAGTAAAGTCACCCACACTGGTTCAGGAGCCCGACAGTTCTGAACCTGGAGATGTGGGACCTCAGGCTTCCTGAAGGCAGCGGCAAGACAGGAGCATGCTTTTAGTTCCGCCATGAAGGGCAGCGACAGGCTTCCTCTCACCTCAGTGGAGGCGAGCAGCCAGGGAAAACACTGGCAGGGGTAAAAGGTGGCAACTTTGTCCAGATGTTGGGAGACGGCCATTTTAGAATCAAAACCTGAGCTGGGTTTATTTTCACTGGAGTGAAACCTGCTGCTGTCTGGCAGCAGCACAGTGCAACACAAACAAGTTACAGGAAGAACTATAGAAAAAATAAATAGTGCATCGAGAGAACAAACTAGTGAGGTATAGCACTGTGCAAAAGTCTTATTCACATATAGCTAGAGTGCCCAAGACTTTTGCACAGGACTGTAGTAATTTTATGTATTGCACTGTACCGCTGCCACTTAAAAACAAAATTTCATGACATTTCATGATCAATTACCTTCTGTCATGATCAATGAACCAATTGTTTGGAATCAGATGGCCTTCCCTGGTGTCTCAGGGCTGGGTGTGTCTGTACCCACCCCTGACACTCCTTCTCTGCCCCCTGTCCCACACCCCTCCCACGGCGCTCCACCCTCACCATTCCCAACATCCTTTGCTCCCGCCAGATTTACAAACTCGCTCTCCACTCCATGGTGACAAATACAGTATGTACTGTGTGAAAGTCTTAAGCACATACAAAAGTGCTGAAGATTTTTGCACTGTAACCGTATAACAATCACAGCACGGAAACAGGCCATCTCGGCCCTTCTAGTCCGTGCCGAACACTTACTCTCACCTAGTCCCACCGACCTGCACTCAGCCCATAACCCTCCATTCCTTTCCTGTCCATATACCTAACCAATTTTACTTTAAATGACAATATCGAACCTGCCTCTACCACTTCTCTGGAAGCTCGTTCCACATAGCTACCACACTGAGTAAAGAAGTTCCCCCTTGTGTTACCCCTAAACTTTTGCCCCCAACTCTCAACTCATGTCCTCTTGTTTGAATCTCCCCTACTCTCAATGGAAAAAGCCTATCCACGTCAACTCTATCTATCCCCCCTCATAATTTTGAATACCTCTGTCGTCCCCCCTCAACCTTCTACGCTCCAAAGAATAAAGACCTAACTTGTTCAACCTTTCTCTGTAACTTAGGTGCTGAAACCCAGGTAACATTCTAGTAAATCTTCTCTGTGCTCTCTCTATTTTGTTGACATCTTTCCTACAATTGTAGTGTTTATGGGTTCATGGACCATCTGGAAATCTGATGGTGGAGGGGAAGAAGTTGTTCCAAAAGCATTGAGTGTGTGTCTTCTGGCTTCTGTACCTCCTCCCCGATGGTAGTAATGAGAAGAGGGCGTGTACCAGATGGTGAGGGTCCTTCTTGAAGACGTCGTCAACGGTGAAGGGGGTTCTTCCCATGATGGAGCTGGCTCTGTCTGCAACTCTGCAGCTTTTCTCGGTCCCGTGCTTTGGGGCCTCCATAGCAGAATGCTCTCCACGGTACATCTGTAGAAATTTGCGTAAGTCTTTGTGCCTCAAGCTCCTGATGAAGTGTTGCCACTAACGTGCCTTCTTCCTGACTGCATTGATATGTTAGGCCCAGGATAGATCCTCAGAGATGTTAACACCAGGAACCTGAAACTGCTCAGCCTTCCCACTGCTGACACCTCGATGAGGACTGGTGTGTGCTCCCTCGACTTCCCCTTCCTGAGGTCCACAATCAATTCCTTATTTTTACTGATGTTGAGCGTAAGGTTGTTGTTGCGACACCACTCGAACAGCCGATCTGCCTCTGCCAACGGCAGTTGTACTATTGGCAAATTTATAGTATGCATTTAATCTGGCCAGACACAGCTAAGCCCTGAACACCACGTCAGATGTTCTTTGGCAGAGTCCCAAACATCGATTAGGAAGGAAGTTTGTGGTTTTTCATCACCTCGAATGGTTGCTCTCGGCAACCATCCAAATTGGGGAGTGTGCAATGCGGGTGGGCAGTACGTATAGCAGAGACAAGATGTAGCAGAGGTACTGCAAGATGGCACCAGCAAACAACACCACCAACAGCGATGTCCTGCTGACAGTACACAAAACTACTTATTTTATTGTGATCTACATTTTAATGGTAGGTTTGAGGCCAGTTAAGCGATCTGATGCCTTGCTGTCTCTGAGGGAGTTCGGTGAGGTTTGGGGAGGAGTGTGCGGCCAGAAGCCTGGAGACGGACCACGAGCCCATGATCGACTCCATTGCCTCTCTCTGATTGAGGTGTCAAGGGTGCGAGCCCATGATTGACTCCATTGCTTCTCTCTGATTGAGATGTTGAGGACGTCTCATTTACTGATCATTACAGAATGTCTCTCTGGTGCTTCCCACTCCCTCCCCTCTCCCTTCCCCTTTTCCCAACCATGATTCCCCTCTCCCTGCCCCCTTCCCACTCTCAGTCCACAATAGAGACCCAGATCAGAATCAGGTTTATCATCACTCACACATGTCAGGCACCCTAGCTATATACATGTGCCTGAGACTTTAACACAGTGCTGTATGTCTGGGGTTAGCGTCCCTCTGAGTCTTGTCTGGTCATAGAGCACTACAATACAAATACAGGCCCTTCAGCCCATCTAGTCGGTGCCGTGCTACAGTGCTGCTGTGTCCCATTGTTCCTGCGGTGCTGTTTTGTCTGAGTGACGTTCTGGTCTAACGTTGTTACGTTGGTGATCGCGCAGTAGGGTCCCCATAGCCTCGAATCCTGATGCAGTTACTTTCCCCGTCTGCAGGGGGTTGCTGCATGTGTGTGTACACACCCCAAACAGAAGGAAGGGGGAGGGGTCAATAAATCTCTGATTCTTGTTTATTTTGAAAGGGCGAGGAGTGCCACTGACATCAACGATAAAGAGTACATGAACGTCTCAAACAAGGCAGACAACAAGAAGAGACAGGTGAGCCTGCGTTTTCACTAATCCCTGCAGCAAAGCACGGTGAGGGGTGATTTGATAGAGGTGTACTAGATGACAAAAGGTATCGATTGAGTGGGCAGCCAGAAACTTTCTCCCAGTGCTGTGATTATAAAGTGATTGGAGGAAAGTATAGGGGGATTTTTCAGAGGTGCAGAGTTCTGAAAAATATATAGTCAGGGTGCCTGAGACTGTTGCACAGGACTGCAGTAATTTTATGTATCGCACTGTACTGCTGCAAAAAAAGCGAAAGAAATTTCACGACATATGTGAGTGATGATAAACCTGATTCTGATCTGGGTCTCTATTGTGGACTGAGAGTGGGAAGGGGGCAGGGAGAGGGGAATGATGGTTGCGAAAAGGGGAAGGGAGAGGGGAGGGAGCGGGAAGCACCAGAGAGACATTCTGTAATGATCAATAAACCAATTGTGTGGAATCAAATGACCTTGCCTGGTGTCTCAGGGCTGGGTGTGTCCGTACCCACCCCTGACACTCCTTCTCTGCCCCTGTCCCACACCCCTCCCACGGCGCCCCCCCTCACCATTCCCAACATCCTTTGTTCCTGCCAGATTTGCAAATTTGCTCTCCGCTCCACGTTGACCCTAGTGATATATATGTGCCTGAGACATTTGCATCGTACTGTTTAGTACGATAACAGGCCCTTCCAGCCCAACGAGCCTGCGCTGCCTAGTTACACCCACGTGACCAGTTAACCTTCGGACTCATAAGTCTTTGAGATGGGGGAGGAGTCACACAGTCACGGGAAGGATGTACAAATTCCTTACAGACAGTGATAGGAATTGAACCTGGGTCACTGGCACTGTAAACTACTACATTACCCATCCACTCCTCAAACCCTCTTACCCCTTACCTTAAACCTGCCTGTAGACACTTCCACTGTGGGGGGAGGTTTGCTACTGTCTCACCACTAAACCTCCACCACTCCAAGGAAAACAAATCCAGCTTTTCCAGTCTTTCCTCATAACTCTCCGTCTGTACACAGTGGTTCAGCCGGTGTTGTACCGCATCCCTCCAGCTCTCATATTCTGTTCACAAGAGATTCTGCAGGTGCTGGCAATCCAGAGCAATGCACACAAAATGCTGGAGGAACTCAGCAGGTTAGGCCGCATCTAAGGAGGGGATTAAACTGTCAACATTTCGGGCCAAGACCTTGATGAAGGGTCCGAATGAAGGGTCTCCATAGATACTGCCTGACCTGCTGAGTTCCTCCAACATTTAGTGCGTTACTCATATTCTTTGATGTGTCGAGGTGGAGATACGTCTCTACCAAAGGAGTTGTAAGGTGCTCCTTCCCTCCATTAGCCTGCCTGTCACCCTTGGGCAAGGTGTAGCTCCTGCTTAGCCCCCGATCAGGGTGAGGTGAAGCCGTGGGAGCAGGTGGTGGATGGTCGTACGAGCAGCCGGTGCAGATCACAAGTCCTGGTTTGTGACCTCTGACGCCAGACAGACAATCTCTGACGAGTATCGATAATGGCTGGGGTCACCCGTCTTGTAAAGACACGGCTCAGAAGAAGGCAATGGCAAACCACTTCTGTAGAAAAAAATATGCTGAGAACAATCATGGCCATGGACCATGTTCACCCACTTCATACGACACGACACATAATGGTGTTGAAGACTCATATTCTGTTTCCCAGCCAGGGACCCATTCCTGATGAAGGGTCTTGACTATCTAATCCCCTCCATAAATGCTGCCCAACCCGCTGAAGCCCTCCGGTACCTTTTGTAAGATTTCTAGCATCGTCTAGGCTCTAGAGTATCTGATGTGCATTCTTCATGACATTTTTTTAGCCTGTACTGCCACCTTCAGGTGCACCTGGATCGGTACACCGAGATCCCACTGTGCTCGTTCAAGCACATCTTATTCATCCTGTATGTCCCGTCCTGGCTGTGCTCTCACCGCCCCTCATTCGGCCCATCTTACTGACCGGTTAGTGTCGCCCAATAAACGAACTGCAAGAGGGGCAACACACGCAAGATGCTGGAGGAACCCAACAGGTCAGGCAGCATCTATAGAGGGGAATTCTCCCTCACATCACCACCCGCACACTGAGGGGAGCCGTTTTCAGTGACGGGAGCCCGTCGTCAGGTTGTGGGAGGAGAGGGGAGCACTTGGGGGAAATCCTCGGAATCGTGGGGCGAATGTGGCAACCCCACGCGGACAAGGCTCGAGGCTGGACTCTGATGTTTTTAATCCAAGGTTTTCTCGGAAGTCGGGAAAGAGGCGCAAAATTTTTTGCTTTACAATCGATAATAGAGCAAAGAGAATTGGAAACGCACATAGCGATGCAAAAGTCTAGTAGGGTGTTTAGCTCGCAAACCTTCCGTCACCAGCGAAGGTGATGACATCATCAGTGAGTATTGTTTCTGCCGAGTTTAGATCAGTCGGATTCATTGTTCTGATTGGTTAGCTGTCATACCAGCCGCTTGGTCCCAGCCAATCGGAGAGCTGAGTAATATCCGCTGGCCCACATCCCTGGTTATCGGTCATAACAGGAGCATTGGGTCCTCGGGTGTCCGCAACTCACCGCTCAGCCCTAAGCCAATCAGAACGACTTCGACCAATGTAAACGTGAGCACTCGGCAGAAGCTACACTCAACTGTGCACTGACGAGGTCAGCTCGCCTGGTGGCGAAGCGTTTGCGACCTGACCTTCCGACAAGCAAGCAGCCAACCCGAGCTAGCAATCTTCGCTTTCATTTCAAACAGCATCAGGTTTATTATCACT
>NC_133151.1:45469934-45540134 GCF_048418815.1 Hemitrygon akajei
CTAAATTCCAGCGAGTACAGACCCAGAGCCATCAAACGTTCCTTGTATGATACCCTTTCATCCTCAGAATCATCCCTGTGAACCTCCTCTGAACCCTCTCCAATGCCAGCACATCTTTTCTTAGATGAGGAGCCCAAAACTGTCAGAATATTCAAGGTGAGGTGTCACCAGTGGCTTATAAAACCTCAACATCACATCCTTGCTCTTGTATTCTACACCTCTTGAAATGAATGCTAACATTGTGTTTGCCTTCCTCATGACCAGCTCAACCCTCAAGTTAACCTTTAGGCTGTTCTGCACAAGGACTGCCAATCCCTCTGCATCTCAGATTGTTAGATTTTCTCCCTATTAGTCTGCACATTCATTTCTACCACCAAAGTGCCTATCTGCTTCCTCTACACGACCAGTCCCTCCACCAAACGTGGCAACAAAGCCATCTAAACCATTGATATACAGCATGAAAAGAAGCGGTCCCAACCTGTGGAACACCACTAGTCACTGGCAGACAACCAGAAAAGGATCCTTTTATTCCCACTCGCTGCCTCCTACCAATCAGCTAATGCTCTAACCATCTTAGTAACTTTCCTGTAATCCCATGGGCTCTTAATTTGGTAAGCAGCTTCATGTGTGGCACCTTGTCAAAGACCTTCTGAAAGTCCAAATATACAACAGCCACTACATCCCTTTTATCTATCTTACATGTAATCTCCTCAAAGAATTCCAACCGGTTCGTCAGTCAAGGTTTTAGGGAATTCTGCTTTCCCTGAACTTTCCCTGACTTTGTACTATCTCGTCTTCAGTCACCAAGTATTCCATAATCTCATCATATAACCATATAACCATATAACAATCACAGCACGGAAACAGGCCATTCCGGCCCTCCTAGTCCGTGCCGAACTCTTAATCTCACCTAGTCCCACCTACCCGCACTCAGCCCATAACCCTCCACTCCTTTCCTATCCATATACCTATCCAATTTTACCTTAAATGACACAACTGATCTGGCCTCTACTACTTCTACAGGAAGCTCATTCCACACAGCTATCACTCTCTGAGTAAAGAAATACCCCCTCGTGTTTCCCTTAAACTTTTGCCCCCTAACTCTCAAATCATGTCCTCTCGTTTGAATCTCCCCTACTCTCAATGGAAACAGCCTATTCACGTCAACTCTATCTATCCCTCTCAACATTTTAAATACCTCGATCAAATCCCCCCTCAACCTTCTACGCTCCAATGAATAGAGACCTAACTTGTTCAACCTTTCTCTGTAACTTAAGTGCTGAAACCCTGGTAACATCCTAGTAAATCGTCTCTGCACTCTCTCTAATTTATTGATATCTTTCCTATAATTCGGTGACCAGAACTGTACACAATATTCCAAATTTGGCCTTACCAATGCCTTGTACAATTTTAACATTACATCCCAACTTCTGTACTCAATGCTCTGATTTATAAAGGCCAGCGTTCCAAAAGCCTTCTTCACCACCCTATCTACATGAGACTCCACCTTCAGGGAACTATGCACTGTTATTCCTAGATCTCTCTGTTCCACTGCATTCCTCAATGCCCTACCATTTACCCTGTATGTTCTATTTGGATTATTCCTGCCAAAATGTAGAACCTCACACTTCTCAGCATTAAACTCCATCTGCCAACGTTCAGCCCATTCTTCTAACCGGCATAAATCTCCCTGCAAGCTTTGAAAACCCACCTCATTATCCACAACACCTCCTACCTTAGTATCATCAGCATACTTACTAATCCAATTTACCACCCCATCATCCAGATCATTTATGTATATTGATCCTAAACAATTGACTCCAACATCTTCCCAACCACTGACGTCAGGCTAATTGGTCTATAATTTACCTTCTGCTGCATTCTTCCTTTCTTAAAGAGTGGAGTAACATTTGCAATCTTCCAGTCCTCTGGCACCATGCCAGAGTCCAATGACTTTTGTAAGATAATTTCTAATGCCTCCACAATCTCTACCGCTACTTCTTTCAGCACCCTAGGGTGCAGTTCAATCTGGCCTGGGTGGCTTAGGTACCCTGATCTTTCAGCTTTTTGAGTATCTTCGCCCTTGTAATAGGAACTGCACCCACTTGCCTCACACCCTTCAACATCTGGCACACTGCTCGTGTCCTCCACAATGAAGACTGACACAAAATACTCATTTAGTTCATCAGCCATCTCCTTGTCCCTGATGCTATTTCTCCAGCCTCATTTTCTAGCGGTTCTATATGCACTCACATCTCTCTTTTATTTTTTACATACTTGAAAAACCTTTTACTACCTATTTTGATATTGTTTGCCAGCTTGCTTTCACATTTCATTTTTTTCCCCTCCTAATGATTCTTTTAGTTGTTCTCTGTAGGGTTTTAAAAGCTTCCCAGTCCTCTGTCTTCCCACTAATTTTTGCTGTGTTGTACACCCTCTCTTGTGCTTTGACTTCCCTTGACAGCCCTGGTTGTACTATTTTGCCATCTGAGTATTTCTTCATTTTTGGAACACATCTATCCTGAACCACCTTCATTTTTCCAAGAAACTCACTCTATTGCTGCTCTGCTGTCATCCCTGCCAGCATCTTCTTCCAATCTGTTTTGGCCAAATCCTCTCCCGTAACACTGTTACTCCACTGAAATCCTACCACATCAGTCTTTACATTCATCCAATCAAATTTCAAGTTGAACTCAATCATATTGAGATCACTGCCTCCTAAGGATTCTTTTACCTTAAGCTCCCTAATCGCCTCCGGTTCATCACATAACACCCAATCCAGTATAGCTGATCCCCTAGTAGACTCAACAACAAACTGCCCTAAAAAGCCATCTCTTAGGCATTCAACAAACTTGCTCTCTCAGGATCCGTTTCCAGCGGGATACCTCATTGGCCCTTCCAGCTCCCCAAAACACACCGCCCAACAATCCACTGATTTAATCATTGCCTGATCGTGGGACAATTTACAGTGACCAATTACCCTACAACCGGTGTGTCTTTGGACTATGGGAGGAAACTGGAGCACCCAGAGGAAACCCACGCGGTCACAAGGAGAATGCATGGACTCCTTATAGACAGCGGTGGGAATTGAACGCGGGTTGCCTGTACTGTAAAGTGTTATGTTAACCTCTATGCTACCATGTCGTCTTATAAGGACACAATCGGTACCTAACCTACCCCTACCCATTTTGTTAACGCCTATATTAATAGATAGCCTCACAGGTCCCTTAAGCATTCTTACAAAAATTAACTTCGAGGAGATTGAATCCTTTCTGAGAAAGTTTCAAACAGTGTCTAAATAAGGCAGAACAGTGCAGAGGGTAAGGAGTTATCTGTCTCTTTTGAAGTATCTCTGTTGCAAATTGTTGGCTGCTACTAATTTATTATACACAAAAGGTATTAAAGTATCCTTGCGACCAAACCACTCGGTACTAAATTGTACAGTGCAGTACCTCTTTCCCACTGTTATGACGTTGAACAGACCTCAGTATGATAAAATAGATTCTTAACCTCACAATCTACAGCACTGTACAAAAGTCGCAGGCACATAGGCATCACTGGGATGCCTGAGACATTCGCACAGTCCTGTATTTGTCAACGTGGAGCAGAGAGTGAGTTTGTAAATCTGGCGGGAGCAAAGGATGTTGGGAATGGTGAGGGTGGAGCGCCGTGGGAGGGGTGTGGGACAGGGGGCAGAGAAGGAGTGTTGGGGTGGGGAAGCACCAGGCAGGGTTATTTGATTGGTTTATTGATCATTACAGAATGTCTCTCTGGTGCTTCCCACTCCCTTCCCTCTCCCTTCCCCTTTTCCCAACCATGATTCCCCTCTCCCTGCCCCCTTCCCACTCTCAGTCCACAATAGAGACCCAGATCAGAATCAGGTTTATCATCACTCACATATATCACGATTTTGATTTTTTTGTGTGGTGATAGCAGTGTTCCCTCTAAGGTGTGTACGTATGCGCGTGCACACATCTTTTGCAACTAGTGCACAAAGGAATTTAAACTGCACATGAAAGGTTGTCACCCTCTACCTCATTGGCGTGTTAAGTATATTTCACAATCGTACACCATCACGTTTCCTTTTCCGGTTTCTGATGTGGACGGTGTTGACAACGTGGAGTTTGTGATGATCTGTCTGCAGGTTTTAGAACTGGCTTATTTACACTGTTTTTATTGAAGAAATTATTCAATGTGCACGTGTTGTAGTCACCGGGTAAAATACTGCGCACACTGGTCATTAGAAATTAGAGGGAACGTTGGGCAGCAGTACAGTGTAATACATGAATTTACTACAGTAGTGTGCAAAATTCTCAGACACACTAGCTGTGTGTGTGTGTGTGCGCCTAAGACTTTTGCACAGCACTACAGCTCACTGTCTACCTGCACCGCACTCTCTCTGTAGAGTGCAGAATTCTCTGCAGAATTTATTCTGCATTCTGTTACGGTTCTGCACCGTCTGATCTGTGTGAACAGAACGCAAGACAGGCTTCTCTACATCTGGGTACACCCTGTGCAGTGGGGTAGAGAGGGTTCAAAGAAAGGGCAGAATTTCTGACTGGGATCAAATTGGTCATGACCAGGGAGCAGCCGATGACAGCTGGGCAGGCAGTTGTCCCACCAGACCTTCTATGGGCCAGTCAGAGGCTCTCAAGGCAGCTGGGAACTATACCAGACCTGGGGGAAATACCTGCAAGCTATCCGCCACACACTCAGACTTCTGAAAGGTCCTCACTATTCCTTTTTTGCTCTATCATCTATTACTTTATCTTTTTGTTTATTATTGTAATTTTTATGCCTTGCACTGTACTGCTGCCACAAATCCACAAATTTCACAACGTGCAGTACCATGCAAAAGTCTCAGACACATTTATGTAGTTGGGTTTTACACAGGACTGTAGTAATTTTATGTATCGCACTGTACTGCTGCCACAAAAAAAAACAAATTTCATGGCATGTGTGAGTGATGATAAACCTGATTCTGATCTGGGTCTCTATTGTGGACTGAGAGTGGGAAGGGGGCAGGGAGAGGGGAATCATGGTTGGGAAAAGGGGAAGAGAGAGGGGAGGGAGCGGGAAGCACCAGAGAGACGTTCTGTGTCCCAGGGCTGGGTGTGTCTGTACATGTACCACCCCCCCACCCTGTTCCTGACACTCCTCCTCTGCCCCCTGTCCCACACACCTCCTGCGGCGCTGCACCCTCCCCATTTCCAACATCCTTTGCTCCTGCTAGATTTACAAACTCGCCCTCCGTTCTACCCAGCTATACGTATACTGTATGCCTAAGACAGTATAGTGCTGTGCGTCAGCGATACTAAACCTGATTCTAAAACGCTGGGTGCACCTTGAGGCTGCCTCCTGCCAGGCACGTGCTGAATCCCGAGAATCTTTACTTCATATTCCACACCAAATCACATGGAAGCCGGCTGGGACATCACAACTATGCTGGCTGTCAGAGCAATTCTATCAGCCCCTTGCACCCCACTCCAGGCATTTGCGGGGAGAGCATTGAGAGGCCTGGGCTGTTGTGGTGTGAGGTAGCATATCTTGATTAGATGATTTTATTTAGAGATAGAGCAGAGAATTGACCCTTTTGGCCTTTCAGCTGCGCTGTCAGCAACCCCCAATTTAACCCTCGCCCTGATTACAGGACATGAGAGACAGGAGCAGAAAAGGGCCATTTGGCCCATCATGCCTGCCCTGCCATTTCATCATGGCTAACTAAGGGCCCAGTCCGTCTTTGGACTGTGGGAGAAAACCCGGGCATTCCATGGGGCGGACGTCCAGAGACCCCTTACAGAGGACGTTAGAACTGAACTTTGAGCTCCAACACCTCCCCCCTTCACCAAGCTGTGGTAGTGTCCCCGCTAACTGCTCTGCTACTGTGGGGCCATGCATTATGCACCGATATATCCGTGTGGGGAGGCTTACCTTTCAGCAAACCAGTTATCGGCCTTTCCCTTTCTCCCCAGATGGTGCCGTGGTCCTTTCCAATGACAGAGACTGCAGGGAGCCAACCAGTTGCCAGCAGCAGCCAAAGCCCGACCCACTGAAGACCATCGTGGTAGGAATCCTCAGGCTTTTAAGCAGGTGACCAACTAATGCCGTTGCTGTTTAGTTATTCCTGGTGTTTTAAACTCTTCAATTGTTTATTGGGAGCTACAGTACTCTGCAAGATTCTGAGGTGCCCATTTCATATAAATACACACACACAAAACACACAAATACATACACATACATCATGACATCATGTTAGGCTAGGGTTTATATATATATATATATGTGTGTGTGTGTGTGTGTGTGTGTGTGTGTGTGTGTGTGTGTGTGTGTGTGTGTGTGTGTGTGTGTGTGTGTGTGTGTGTGTGTGTGTGTGTGTGTGTGTGCGCGCGCCTAAGACTTTTGCACAGTACTGTAGTAATTTTATGTATTGCACTGTAATGCTGCTGGAAAAAAAACAAATTTCATGACATATGTGAGTAATGAAAAATCTGATTCTGGTCTGGGTCTCTATTGTGGACTGGGATTGGGAAGGGGAGGGGGCAGGGACAAAGAAACTGTCACACTTGATAGGTCCTATTCTTTCACGTCCTTTATTCTTGCTCTTCACATACTTGTAGAATTCCTTGGAGTTTTCCTTAATTCTGCCAGCCAAGGCCTTCTCATGGCTCCTTCTGGCTCTCCTAATGTCCTTTTTAAGCTCCTTCCTGTTAGCCTTATAATCTTCTAGATTTCTAACATTACCAAGCTCTCTGAACCTTTAGTAAGCTTTTCTTTTCTTCTTGACTAGATTTATTACAGCCTTTGTACACCACGGTTCCTGTGCCCTACCATAACTTCCCTGTCTCATTGGAACGTACCTATACAGAGCTCTACACAAATATCCCCTGAACATTTGCCACATTTCTTCTGTACATTTCCCTGAGAACATCTGTTTCCAATTTAAGCCAATTTCCTGCCTGATAGCCTCATAATTCCCCTTACTCCAATTAAACGCTTTTCTAACTTGTCTGTTCCTATCTCTCTCCAATGCTATTGTAAAGGAGACAGAATTATGATCCACATCTCCAAAATACTCTCCCACTGAGAGATCTGACACCTGACCAGGTTCATTTCCAATACCAAATTGAGTACAGCCTCTCCTCTTGTAGGCTTATCTACATATTGTATCAAGAAACCTTCCTGAACACACCTAACAAACTCCACCCCATCTAAACCCCTCGCTCTAGGGAGATGCCAATCGATATTTGGGAAATTAAAACCCCCATCACAACAACTCTTATTATTACACCTTTCCAGGATCTGTTTCCTATCAGCTCCTCGATATCCCTGTTACTATTAGGCGGCCCATAAAAAACACCCAGTAAAGTTATTGACTCCTTCCTGTTCCTAACCTCCACCCACAGAGACTCCATGTCAACAATCCCTCCATGGGACAGGAGAATCATAGTTGGGAAAAGGGGAAGGGAGAGGGAACGGAGCGGGAAGCACCAGAGAGACATTCTGTAATGATCAGTAAACCAATTATCTTGCCTGGTTTCTCAGGGCTGGGTGTGTCTGCACCTGTGTCCTCCCCCCCGCCCTTGACACGCCTTCACTATCACCTGTCCCACACCTCCTGCAGTGTCTCTCTGGTGCTTCCCACTCCCTCCCCTCTCCCTTCCCCTTTTCCCAACCATGATTCCCCTCTCCCTGCCCCCTTCCCACTCTCAGTCCACAACAGAGACCCAGATCAGAATCAGGCAAAGCGCTCCCCACCATTGAGCACATCTGCATGAAACACTGTCACAGGAAAGCAGCATCCATCATCAGGGACCCCCATGACACAGGACATGCTCTCTTCTCACTGCTGCCATTTGGAAGGAGGTACAGGAGCCTCAGGTCCCACACCACCAGGTTCAGGAACAGTTATTACCCCTCAACCATCAGGCTCCTGAACCAGTGAGGATAACCTCAACTCTGAACTGATTCCATCGGGAAGGAGGTACAGGAGCCTCAGGTCCCACACCACCAGGTTCAGGAACAGTTATTACCCCTCAACCATCAGGCTCCTGAACCAGTGAGGATAACCTCAACTCTGAACTGATTCCATCGGGAAGGAGGTACAGGAGCCTCAGGTCCCACACCACCAGGTTCAGGAACAGTTATTACCCCTCAACCATCAGGCTCCTGAACCAGTGAGGATAACCTCAACTCTGAACTGATTCCATCGGGAAGGAGGTACAGGAGCCTCAGGTCCCACACCACCAGGTTCAGGAACAGTTATTACCCCTCGACCATCAGGATCCTGAATCAAAGGGGATAACTTCACTCAACTTCATTTGCCCCATCACTGAAATGTTCCCACAACCTAGGGACTCACTTTCAAGGACTCATGTTCTCAATATTTATTGCTTATTTGTTTATTTATTCTCAGTTCACGCAGAGGAAATTTGCAGCGATATTAAGGACCTGAGCTGCAGGGAAGAGTTGAATAGGTTAGGACTTTGTTCCCTGGGACGTAGGAGAATGAGGGAATAGACTGGGTAACTGCAACCAGGCTCTTTCCACTCAGGCTTACAACTAGAGGTCATGGATTAAGGGTGAAAGGTGAAATATTTAAGGGGAACCTGCGGGGGATCTTCTTCACTGGTGAGAATGTGGAATGAGCTGGTGGATGTGGAATCGATTTCAACATTTAAGAGAAGTTTGGATGGGAAAGGGATGGCCCGGGTTCAGGTCAATGAGACTAGGCAGGTTAAAGGTGGGGCGCAGTCATTTGCACTCATCCTGCTTTATTCTCCCCTCATTCCCACCGAGGAGGTTGACAACCATGTCAACCATGTCTGTGATAAGTCCCGGCGTGAATGGTTACGGGGAGAATAGGACTGAGAGGGAAATGGATCAGCCATGATGAAATGGAGTGCCCTAGTTTTGCTCTTATGTTTTATGACTTTATTTGTAAATTGGGGGACCGCTTTGCTCCATCCAGCAAAAGCTGAATTTTCCCGTGGCCAACCATGTTAATTCCTCTCTGCGTTCTGGTTCCGACATGTTGGTCCGTGGCTTCCTGTTTTGCCACGATGAGGCCTCTCTCAGGGTGGAGGGACAACTCCTCATATTCCCTCCAACCTGATGGGATGAATATCGATTTCTCCCCCTCCCCCACTGAAGCCTCTTACCTCTTCTCTCCTGCCTAAGGTTCCTCGAAGCATCGACTGTTTATTCATTTCCACAGATGCTGCCTGACCTGCTGAGCTCCTCCGGCATTTTGTGTGTATTTCCCATGAACGCTCCCCAGATTCTACCCTTCCCCCACACACAGAGGGGCAATTGTTTGGTTTGGCAGGGTGGAGATGCCTCTCTACCAAAGGAGGTGCAAGGCACTCCTTCTCTCTGCTAGCAGGTCACCCTTAGGCAAGGTGTAGCTCCTGCTTAGCCCCCGATCAGGGTGACGTGAAGCCATGGGAGCAGGTGGTGGACGGTCATACGAGCAGCCGGTGCAGATCACAAGTCTTGGTTATGTGACCACTGACACCAGGCAGACAATCTCTGACGAGTATTGATAACGGCTGGGGTCACCCATCTTGTAAAGACACTGCCGAGAAGGCAATGGAGAACCATTCCTGTAGAAAAAATTGCCAAGAACAATCATGGAAAGACCACGATCACCCACGTCATACGACATGACACGTAATGAACCAACAAACGTTAACAGTAACACGATTGAATCTGCAGATGCTGGAAATAAATGAAAACACAAAATGCTGGCAGAACTGAGCAGGCCAGACAGCATCTATGGGAGGAGGTAGTGACGACTTCGGGCCGAAACCCTTCATCAGGAGTGAAGCAACATGGGATGGTGGAGGGGGGGATAAGAAGTGGGGGGAGGGATGAAGTAGAAAGCTGGGAAGTGATAGGCTGGAGGGAAATGGGCTAGGGGGAAGGTGGAGAATTATGGGAAATAAAAGAGAAAGAAAGGTAGGGCTGGGTGGAGATTGTAGTGAGGGGGGATAAAAGAGAGAGAAAGAGAACCAGACTGAAATAATCGGGAGATAAGGTGTTGCTCCATCAACCTGTGTATGGCCTCATCTTGACGGTAGAGGAGGCCATGGACAGACATGTTGGAGTGGGAGTGGTCTGTGGAACTGAAGTGTGTGGCCACAGGGAGATCCCGCCACTGCTGGAGGACCGAGTGCCGGTGTTCGGCGAAACGGTCTCCCAGTCTGCGGCGGGTCTCCCCAATGTATAAATGGCCACATCGGGAGCACCGGATACAGTATATCACCCCAGCTGAGTCACAGGTGAAGTGGTGCCTCACCTGAAAGGACTGTCTGGGGCCTGGGATGGTGGTGAGGGAAGAAGTGTGGGGGCAGGTGTAGCACTTCTTCCGTTTGCAGGGATGAGTGCCCGGAGGGAGGTCGGTGGGGAGGGATGGGGGGGGGGGGGTTAATGGACAAGGGAGTCACGTAGGGAGCGATCCCTGTGGAAAGCCAAGAGTGGAGGGGAGGAGAAGATGTGGCTGGTGGTGGGATCACGTAGGAGGTGGCGGAAGTTACGGAGGATTATACGTTGACAGTTAACAGTGAACGTTAACAGTTCTGTTTGCTGCTTTTCTACTTGCAGCGCCTTCCTCCCATTCCGTGTGATTTTTGGCACAAAGCGACCACAATAGCAGCTGCCACCTCCGAGGCGTGAGGATCGAGGTGCAACCGAAACAGGGTTCAGATGTCTGCTTCAACACTGACTGTTTGCATTGTTTCAGGACAGTTAGCTCAGCCAGGTTTCTTTCAAAATGCATTTGGAAATATTGTAAGTATGATTCAGGGTTATTGAATTGGAACGTTACTGTGGGCAGAAGTGATCTCTGTCCGTCTTTGTTATTTTTTTGTGAGTGTATTTGAGGAATAGTTTTGCTGTGACTGTCAAACAGATGAGTATAGTTAAACCCAGCTCTCTTCCAGCACCCCCTTCCCTGGCACCTATGTCCCTTTGCAACCATGGTACCGGTCAGGAACCTATTCTGATCCACCTCCCCCACTGCTTCCGTGGCTAGAGGCTGGTTGACCCCCTCCTTTCTTTGACCTAGGGGTGCTTAGGTCTAGACGACTACGCTAGAGGTCCTGTCGGTGCCCTAGCTCTGATCGAACCTGTGTTTTCACTGTTCATTTCATGCTGAGAGAGTTTCCCATCTTGTTAAAATGTCGTTTTGGTGAAGTATGTGGCTGATATAAAGCTGGTGTTGCCTTCTGTGTCGTTTGTTGTATAATAAATAAACCTGCTTGGAGGACACTCGTATCTCAGCCCTCCCTCCTGAACTACCAAAGCACTCCACCCCCTGACTTCACACAGAGCTGCAAAGTCACGTTCACTGTCATATGCACAAAACCACAAGGAGCAACGTCACTCAGCAGTCACTTTAGTAGCTGCACCTCATCTGAGTGTGATTAACAGCACGTTACAGGCCCTTCAGCCCACAATGTTGGCGTAGAATTTCCCTAATGTATAGCCCTCTATTTTTCTGTGCTACATGAACCTATCTAAGAGGCTCTTAAAAGACCCTATTGTATCCGCTTTCACCACTATCGCTGGGCAGTGCATTCCACGCACCCACCACTCTGTGTGGAAAACTTACCCTGACATCCCCTCAGTATCTACTTCCAAGCACCTTAAAACCATGCCCTCTCATGTTAGCCTCTGACTATCCGCATGATCAATGCCTCTCATCATCTTATACACCTCTATCAGGTCACCTCTCATCCTCCATCACTCCAAGGAGAAAAGGCCAAGTTCACTCAACCTATAAGGTACGCCTTCCAATCCAGGCAACATCCTTGTAAATCTCCTCTGCACCCTCTCTATAGTATCCACCTGATCGTTCATGAAAATATTGAACCAGCCAACTCAATGCATAAAAGCATGCCGACGTGGTCACGAGGTTCAGTTGCTCAGACCAAACATCAGAACGGGGAAGAAATGTGATCTAAGAGACTGACCGTGCAATAATTGTTGGTGCCAGATGGGGTGGTTTGAGTATCTCAGAAACTGCTGATCTCCTGGGATTTTCACACACAACAGTCTCTAGAGTTTACAGAGAAAATAGAGTTTCTAAACACAAAAAAAAAAATCCCATGTGTGGCAGTTTTGTGGGCAAAAATGCCTTGTTCAGAGGAGAATGGCCAGACTGGTTCAAGCTTGACAGTAACTCAGGTAACCACACGTTACAACAAAGGTGTGCAGAAGAGCATCTCTGAACATCGAACCTCGGAGTGGACGGGCTATAGCAGCAGAGGGCCACGAACGTACACTCAGCAGCCACTGTTTCGAGTACAAGAGGTATATTTATTGGGAATTTGGTGTGGTAGCACTATTGCCTGGTAGCACTCACGACAGTGATGAAATGCTTTGAGAGGGTGGTCATAACTAGACTGAACTCCTGCCTCAGCAAGGACCTGGACCCATTGCAATTCCTCTATCACCACAATAGGTCAATGGCAGACGCAATCTCAATGTCTCTCCACATGGCTTTAGACCACCTGGACAACACAAACACCTATGTCAGGATGCTGTTCATCAACTGTAGCTCAGCATTTAATACCATCATTCCCACAATACTGATTGAGAAGTTGCAGAACCTGGGCCTCTGTAACTCCCTCTGCATTTGTATCCTCCACTTCCTAACCGGAAGACCACAATCTGTGCGGGTTGGTGATAACATCTCCTCTTTGCTGACGATCAACACTGGTGCACGTCAGGGGTGTGTGCTTAGCCCACTGCTCTACTCACACATGACTGTGTGGCTAGGCATAGCTCAAATACCATCTATAAATTAGCTGACGATACAATCATTGTTGGTAGAATCTCAGGTGGTGACGAGAGGGTGTACAGGAGTGAGATATGCCAACTAGTGGAATGGTGCCGCAGCAACAACCTGGCACTCAATGTCTGTAAGACGAAAGAACTGTTTGTGGACTTCAGGAATGGTAAGATGAAGGAACACAAACCAATCCTCATAGAGTGGAGAGAGCGAGCAGTTTCAACTTCTTGGGTGTCAAGATCTCTGAGGATCTAACCTGGTCCCAACCTATCGATGTAGTCATAAAGAAGACAAGACAATGACTATACTTTATTAGGAGTTTGAGGAGATTTGGCATGTCAACAAATACACTCAGAACCTACTATAGATGTACCGTGGAGAGCATTCTGACAGGCTGCGTCACTGTCTGGTACGGAGGGGCTACTGCATTCTGACAGGCTGCGTCACTGTCTGGTACGGAGGGGCTACTGCATTCTGACAGGCTGCGTCACTGTCTGGTACGGAGGGGCTACTGCATTCTGACAGGCTGCGTCACTGTCTGGTACGGAGGGGCTACTGCATTCTGACAGGCTGCGTCACTGTCTGGTACGGAGGGGCTACTGCATTCTGACAGGCTGCGTCACTGTCTGGTACGGAGGGGCTACTGCATTCTGACAGGCTGCGTCACTGTCTGGTACGGAGGGGCTACTGCATTCTGACCGGCTGCGTCACTGTCTGGTACGGAGGGGCTACTGCATTCTGACAGGCTACGTCACTGTCTGGTACGGAGGGGCTACTGCATTCTGACAGGCTGCGTCACTGGTACGGAGGGGCTACTGCATTCTGACCGGCTGCGTCACTGTCTGGTACGGAGGGGCTACTGCATTCTGACAGGCTGCATCACTGTCTGGTACGGAGGGGCTACTGCATTCTGACAGGCTGCATCACTGTCTGGTACGGAGGGGCTACTGCATTCTGACCGGCTGCGTCACTGTCTGGTACGGAGGGGCTACTGCATCCTGACAGGCTGCATCACTGTCTGGTACGGAGGGGCTACTGCATTCTGACAGGCTGCATCACTGTCTGGTACGGAGGGGCTACTGCATCCTGACAGGCTGCATCACTGTCTGGTACGGAGGGGCTACTGCATTCTGACAGGCTGCATCACTGTCTGGTATGGAGGGGCTACTGCATTCTGACAGGCTGCGTCACTGTCTGGTACGGAGGGGCTACTGCATTCTGACAGGCTGCGTCACTGTCTGGTACGGAGGGGCTACTGCATTCTGACAGGCTGCGTCACTGTCTGGTACGGAGGGGCTACTGCATTCTGACAGGCTGCATCACTGTCTGGTACGGAGGGGCTACCGCATTCTGACAGGCTGCGTCACTGTCTGGTACGGAGGGGCTACTGCATTCTGACAGACTGCGTCACTGTCTGATACGGAGGGGCTACCGCATCCTGACAGGCTGCTTCACTGTCTGGTACGGAGGGGCTACTGCATTCTGACAGGCTGCATCACTGTCTGGTACGGAGGGGCTACCGCATCCTGACAGGCTGCTTCACTGTCTGGTACGGAGGGGCTACTGCATTCTGACAGGCTGCATCACTGTCTGGTACGGAGGGGCTACTGCATCCTGACAGGCTGCTTCACTGTCTGGTACGGAGGGGCTACTGCATTCTGACAGGCTGCATCACTGTCTGGTACGGAGGGGCTACTGCATTCTGACAGGCTGTATCACTGTCTGGTACGGAGGGGCTACTGCATTCTGACAGGCTGCGTCACTGTCTGGTACGGAGGGGCTACTGCATTCTGACAGGCTGCGTCACTGTCTGGTACGGAGGGGCTACTGCATTCTGACCGGCTGCGTCACTGTCTGGTACGGAGGGGCTACTGCATTCTGACAGGCTGCGTCACTGTCTGGTACGGAGGGGCTACTGCATTCTGACAGGCTGTGTCACTGTCTGGTACGGAGGGGCTACTGCATTCTGACCGGCTGCGTCACTGTCTGGTACGGAGGGGCTACTGCATCCTGACAGGCTGTATCACTGTCTGGTACGGAGGAGCTACTGCACAGGACCGAAAGAAGCTGCAGAGGGTTGTAAATCTAGTCGGCTCCATCTTGAGTACTAGCCTACAAAGTACCCAGGACACCTTCAGGGAGCGGTGTCTCAGAAAGGCAGCGTCCATTATTGAGGACCTTCAGCACCCAGGGCATGTCCTTTTCTCACTGTTACCATCAGGGAGGAGGTACAGGAGCCTGAAGACACACACTCAACGATTCAGGAACAGCTTCTTCCCCTCTGCCGTCAGGGAGGAGGTACAGGAGCCTGAAGACACACACTCAACGATTCAGGAACAGCTTCTTCCCCTCTGCCATCAGGGAGGAGGTACAGGAGCCTGAAGACACACACTCAACGATTCAGGAACAGCTTCTTCCCCTCTGCCATCAGGGAGGAGGTACAGGAGCCTGAAGACACACACTCAGCGATTCAGGAACAGCTTCTTCCCCTCTGCCATCAGGGAGGAGGTACAGGAGCCTGAAGACACACACTCAACGATTCAGGAACAGCTTCTTCCCCTCTGTCATCAGGGAGGAGGTACAGGAGCCTGAAGACACACACTCAACGATTCAGGAACAGCTTCTTCCCCTCTGCCATCAGGGAGGAGGTACAGGAGCCTGAAGACACACACTCAACGATTCAGGAACAGCTTCTTCCCCTCTGCCATCAGGGAAGAGGTACAGGAGCCTGAAGACACACACTCAGCGATTCAGGAACAGCTTCTTCCCCTCTGCCATCAGGGAGGAGGTACAGGAGCCTGAAGACACACACTCAACGATTCAGGAACAGCTTCTTCCCCTCTGCCATCAGGGAGGAGGTACAGGAGCCTGAAGACACACACTCAGCGATTCAGGAACAGCTCCTTCCCCTCTGCCATCAGGGAGGAGGTACAGGAGCCTGAAGACACACACTCAACGATTCAGGAACAGCTTCTTCCCCTCTGCCATCAGGGAGGAGGTACAGGAGCCTGAAGACACACACTCAACGATTCAGGAACAGCTTCTTCCCCTCTGCCATCTGATTCTTAAATGGACATTGAACCCTTGGACACTACCTCACTTTTTTTAAATATGCAGTATTTCTGTTTTTGCACATATTTTTAATCTATTCAATATACGTAATTGATTTACTTGTTTATTTATTATTAATTTTTTTCTCTGAACTTTCTTTTAAACTGCTGCTAAGTTAACAAATTTCACATCACATGCCAGTGATAATAAACCTGATTCTGATTCTGGTGTGTTAGTGTGACGTGCAAAAGAAAGTAACAGCATTCAACATTTATAAAGAATAAAAAATGATATAAGAATAAAGTTAGAGGTTAAAGGATGGAACGGGAATAAATTGCGCATCAATATCATAGAAGATTGTTGCAGCAAGGTAGCGTAGTGGTTACCAAAATGCGTATCAGTAGCTATTCATCCTTTTCCTGTAACTCAGGTCCTCAAATCCCAGCAATATCCTTGTAACTTTACTCTGCACTCTTTCAATCTTATTGATATCTCTCCTGTAGGTAGGTGACAATACTCACCAAAGTCTTATGCAACCTCAACATAACACCCCATCTCCTGTACTCAATACTTTGATTTATGAAGCCCAATGTGCCAAAAGCTCTTATCTGCCTGTGACATGACCTGTATTCTCAGATTCCTCTCATTTATTTTCCTACCCTGGTTTGTCCTTAACCTCCTAAGAAAGCAAAGACTTTCCAGTGCTGGAACTCATTCAGACTTCACCGTTTAAACTCCTTTGTGCATTAGTAGCAAAAGATGTGTGCACACATGCACACCTTAGAGGAAACAATACTGCTGCTGCAAAAAATCAAAACAAATTTCCTGACGTGTGTGAGTGATGATAAACCTGATTCTGATCGGGGTCTCTATTGTGGACTGAGAGTGGGAAGGGGGCAGGGAGAGGGGAATCATGGTTGGGAAAAGGGGAAGGGAGAGGGGAGGGAGCGGGAAGCACCAGAGAGATATTCTGTAATGATCAATGAACCAATTGTCTGGAATCAGATGACCTTGCCTGGAGTCTCAGAGTGTTGCACAATACTGTACATCTTACGGGTTCTGCGGTGACACTACTTACCCAGCCTCGGCGGTGGACTTGCAAGACCCCTGCTGGTCTCGGTGTTATTCCCAGTGTTGATCACTGGGGTAGAGCAGGCAGTGATCAACAGGAGGGATGTTCACACGTTTTTCATGCCCCAAGAACCTTGCCCTAAGTGTGGTATGCACCCATATCAGATGATGGAGGTGATGGTAAAGCTGTTTCCAAACTGGTCCATGAGACACTTCTGATCCAAGTGTTCTCCGGTAACTCTCCACCACCCTGTCAGTGCTTGCAATTCCTTAACTTTGATAACGTGGCAGATTACATAGTCACTTTGCCGATCGGATTCAATTCCGACCACTGTCTGTACGGAGTTTGTATGTTCTCTCCATGACCATGTGCTCCATTTTCCTCCCACATCCTAAGGTTTAGGTTAGTAAGTCAAGGCTTTGGCACTACCTCCCAAACCCATAAGACCATAAGATATTGGAGCAGAAGTAGGCCATTCGGCCCATTAAAGTCTGCTCCGCCATTCAATCATGGGCTGATCCAATTCTTCCCATCATCCACACTCCCCTGCCTTCTCCCCATACCCTTTGATGCCCTGGCTAATCAAGAACCTATCTATCTCTGTCTTAAATACACCCAATGACCTGGCCTCCACAGCCACTCATGGCAACAAATTCCACAGATTTACCACCCTCTGACTAAAGTAATTTCTCTGCATCTCTGTTCTAAATGGACATCCTTCAATCCTGAAGTCTTGCCCTCTTGTCCTAGAATCCCCTACCATGGGAAATAACTTTGCCATATCTAATCTCTTCAGTCCTTTTAACATTTGGAATGTTTCTATGAGATCCCTCGTTCTCCTGAACTCCAGGGAATACAGCCCAAGAGCTGCCAGACGTTCCTCATATGGTAACCCTTTCATTCCTGGAAGTCCTGCCACCAGGAGACAGTTCATGAGCCCCCACACAAGCTAGGCCCCCTTTCCCAACCCGTACAGGTGACACAGAAGCATAGTGGTTAGCACAATGCTTTACAGGAATGACCCAGTGGGATTAGATTCCTGTCCCTGTCTATAAGGAGCTTGTGCATTTTTCCTGTGGGTTTCCTCCCACATCCCGAAGGGTTACAGTTAGTGAGTTGGTGCTGGAGATGTGGCAACACTTGATAATTACGCTCAGCACAATCCTCACTGATTTGATTTGACACAAGCGACACACTTCACTGGCTGTTTCAATGAATGTGTGAAAAATAAACATGAGAGGTTCTGCAGAGGCTGGAAATCCAGAGCAACACGTACGAATTGTGCGTCAGGCAGCATCTATAGAGGGAAATAAATGGTCAACGTTTTGGGATGAGACACTTCATCATGAGAAATAAAACTAATCTCTCCAATTTTCTACAAACTGCTTGCTTCCTTTCCCATGATTAAAAAATGACGGTTAAAATAGAATTGGTCAGTTGGAGATGTTCCTCAGAACAACCCCAGGACACAAAATGCACGGAAAATCTCCTTAGACATCTCCACTGTATGCTTGTAACCAGCTGAAGTGGATGGGTTAGTGTGTCTTTATCCAGGTGGTTAACTGAAACAGGGTAACGTGGCAATGAGAGTGAAGTATGCTGCCTGAGTTTCAAAACTAGCATCCATCCTTCATCTGTAGAAGTTGGTCAAACTAAAACTTTGACGAACTTCTATGGATGTGTGGTGGAGAGTATACTGAATGGCTGCATCACAAACTGGAATGGAAACACCAATTCCTTTGAATGGAAAATCCTGCAAAAAGTAGTGGATTCAGCCCAGTCCGTCACGGGTAAAACCCTCCCCACATTGAGCACATCTACATGAAACACTGTCACAGGATGGCAGCGTCCATCATCAGAGACCCCACAGCCCAGGACCTGCTCTCTTCTCGCTGCTGCCATCAGGAAAGAGGTACAGGAGCCTCAGGTCCCATACCACCAGGTTCAGGAACAGTTATTACCCCTCAACCATCAGGCTTCTGAACCAGTGAGGATAACCTCAACTCTGAACTGATTCCATCAGGAAGGAGGTACAGGAGCCTCAGGTCCCACACCACCAGGTTCAGGAACAGTTATTACCCTCAACCATCAGGCCCTTGAACCAGAGGGGATAACCTCAACTCTGAACTGATTCCATTGGGAAGGAGGTACAGGAGCCTCAGGACTCACACCACCAGGTTCAGGAACAGTTATTACCCTCAACCATCAGGCTCCTGAACCAGTGAGGATAACCTCAACTCTGAACTGATTCCATCGGGAAGGAGGTACAGGAGCCTCAGGACCCACACCACCAGGTTCAGGAACAGTTATTACCCCTCAACCATCAGGCTCCTGAACCAGTGAGGATAACCTCAACTCTGAACTGATTCCATCGGGAAGGAGGTACAGGAGCCTCAGGTCCCACACCACCAGGTTCAGGAACAGTTATTACCCTCAACCATCAGGCCCTTGAACCAGAGGTAGCCTCCAAGAGCATCTTAACATCAGTGCATGGTATTGAGAACTGTCCTCCATGAGAGAATGGTGCCTAATCCACACACAGGGGCCACCCTGATGATTTGATGCACTGTGGCTTGTACTTTCCTAAACCAAACCTCGTGTCAATGTTCAGCACGGATGTGATGGGCCGAAGGGCCTGATCCCATGCTATATCTCTCTCTGACTCTATGACAGAGTGGTCTCCTTTGACCAACAGCCCATGCATGTGACCAGACTCTCTCTCCCTCCAACACCAGTGCACTCTGCCCATGATCTCAATAGACAGTAGGTACAGCAGTAGGCCATTCGGCCCTATGAGCCAGCACCACCATTCACTGTGCTCATGGCTGATCATCTACAATCAGTACCCCGTTCCTGCCTTCTCCCCATATCCCTTGACTCCGCTATCTTTAAGAGCTCTATCTAACTCTTTCTTGAAAGCATCCAGAGAATTGGTCTCCACTGCCTTCTGAGGCAGAGCATTCCACAGATCCACAGCTCTCTGGGTGAAAAAGTTTTTCCTCAGCTCCATTCTAAATGGCCTGCCCCTTATTCTTAAATTGTGGCCTCTGGTTCTGGACTCCCCCAACATCGGGAACATGTTTCCTGCCTCTAGTGTGTCCAATCCCTTGATAATTTGGGGAGACCCGCCACAGACTGGGAGACTGTTTCGCCGAACACCGGCGCTCAGTCCTCCAGCAGTGGGGGGATCTCCCTGTGGGTACACACTTCAGTTCCACAGACCACTCCCACTCCAACATGTCTGTCCATGGCCTCCTCTACCGTCAAGATGAGGCCATACACAGGTCGATGGAGCAATACCTTATCTCCCGCCTGGGTAGCCTCCTACCTGCCGGCATGAACATCCAACTCACAGACCTCCGTTGATACCCCTGCCCCCCCCCCTTACCCCCATCCCTATCTATTATTTTAGTCTGGTTCTCTTTCTCTCTCTTCCCCCCCCCCACTACAATCTCCCCCCAGCCCTACCTTTCTTTCTCTTTTATTTCCCATAATTCTCCACCTTCCCCCAGCCCATTTCCCTCCAGCCTATCACTTCCTAGCTCTCTACTTTATCCCTCCCCCCACTTCTTATTCCCCCCTCGACCATCCCATGTTACTTCACTCCTGATGAAGGGTTTTGGCCCGAAACATCATCACTACCTCCTCCCATAGATGCTGTCTGGCGTGCTGAGTTCTGCCAGCATTTTGTGTTTTTATTATTTTCCCTTGATAATCTTATATGTTTCAATCAGATCCCCTCTCATCCTTCTAAATTCCAGTGTATACAAGCCCAGTCACTCCAATCTTTCCACATATGACAGTCTTGCCATCCTGGGAATTAACCTCGTAAACCTACCTGCACTCCCTCAATAGCAAGAATGTCCTTCCTCAAATTTGGAGACCAAAACTGCACACAATACTCCAGGTGTGGTCTCACCAGGGCCCTGTACAATTGCAGAAGGACCTCTTTGCTCCTATACTCAACTCCCCTTGTTATGAAGGCCAACATGCCGTTAGCTTTCTTCACTGCCAGCTCTACCTGCATGCTTACTTTCAGTGACTGATGAACAAGGACACCTAGATCTCATTGTACTTCCCCTTTTCCTAACTGGACACCATTCAGATAGTAATCTGTCTTCCTGTTCTTGCCACCAAAGTGGATAACCTCACATTTATCCACATTAAACTGCATCTGCCATGCATCTGCCCACTCACCCAACCTGTCCAAGTCACCCTGCATTCTCCTAACATCCTCATATTTCACACTGCCACCCAGCCTTGTGTCATCTGCAAATTTGCTAATGTTACTTTTAATCCCTTCATCTAAATCATTAATGTATATTGTAAACAGCTGCGGTCCCAGCACCGAGCCTTGCGGTACCCCACTAGTCACTGCCTGCGGTTCTGAAAGGGACCCGTTAATCTCTACTCTGTTTCCTGTCTGCCAACCAATTTTCTATCCATGTCAGTACCCTACCCCCAATACCATGTGCTCTAATTTTGCCCACTAATCTCCTATGTGGGACCTTATCAAAGGCTTTCTGCAAGTCCAGGTACACTACATCCACTGGCTCTCCCTTGTCCATTTTCATAGTTACATCCTGAAAAAATTCCAGAAGATTAATCAAGCATGATTTCCCCTTCGTAAATCCATGCTGACTCGGACCGATCTTGTTACTGCTATCCAAATGTGTCACTATTTCATCTTTTATAATCGACTCCAGCATCTTCCCAACCACTGATGTCAGGCTAACTGGTCTATAATTCCCTGTTTTCTCTCTCCCTCTTTTCTTAAAAAGTGGGATAACATTAGCTATCCTCCAATCCTCAGGAACTGTTCCTGAATCTATAGAACATTGGAAAATGATTACCAATGCGTCTACGACTTCTAGAGCCAGCTCCTTAAGTACCCCGGATTGCAGACCATCAGGCCCTGGGGATTTATTGGCCTTCAGTCCCATCAGTCTACCCAACAGCATTTTCTGCCTAATGTGAATTTCCTTCAGTTCCTCCGTTACCCTAGGTCCTCTGGCCACTATTACATCTGGGGGATTGTTTGTGTCTTCCCTAGTGAAGACAGATCCAAAGTACCTGTTCAACTCGTCTGCCATTTCCTTTTTCCCCATAATAAATTCACCCGTTTCTGTCTTCAAGGGCCCAACTTTGGTCTTAATTAATTTTTTTCCTCTTTACATACCTAAAGAAGCTTTTACTATCCTCAGTTATATTCTTGGCTAGCTTACCTTCGTACCTCATATTTTCTCCCTGTATTGCCTTTTTAGTTATCTTCTGTTGCTCTTTAAAAGTTGCCCATTCCTCCGGCTTCCCACTCATCTTTGCTATGTTATACTTCTTCTCTTTTATTTTTATACTGTCCTTGAATACCCTTGTCAGCCATGGTCGTCCCCTACTCTCCTTAGAATCTTTCTTCCTCTTTGGAATGAACTGATCCTGCACCTTCTGTATTATTCCCAGAAATACCTGCCATTGTTATTCCACAGTCATCCCTGCTAGGGTATTGTTCCAGTCAACTTTGGCCAGCTCCTTCCTCAAGGCTCCATAATCTCCTTTGTTCAACTCACACTTCCGATTTTCCCTTCTCCCTCTCAAATTGTAGGTTAAAACTTATCATATTATGGTCACCACCTCCTAATGGCTCCTTTACCTCGAGTTCCCTTATCAAATCTGGTTCATTACACAACACTAGATCTAGAATTGCCTTCTCCCTGGTAGGCTCCAGTACAAGCTGTTCTAAGAATCCATCTCAGAGGCACTCCACAAACTCCCTTTCTTGAGATCCAGTACCAACCTGATTTTCCCAGTCTACCTGCATGTTGAAATCCCCCATAACAACCGTAGCATTACCTTTGTGACATGCCAATTTTAACTCTTGATTCAACTTACACCCTATATCCAGGCTACTATTTGGATAACTCCCATTAGGGTCTTTCTACCCTTAGAATTTCTCAGTTCCATCCATACTGACTCCACATCTCCTGATTCTATGTCACCCCTCACAAGGGACTGAATTTCATTCCTCACCAGCAGAGCCACCCCACCCCCTCTGCCCACCTGTCTGTCCTTTCGATAGGATGTATACCTTGAATATTTATTTCCCAGCCCTGGTCCTCTTGCAGCCATGTCTCTGTTATTCCTACAACATCGTACTTGCCAATTTCCAACTGAGCCTCAAGCTCATCTACTTTATTTCTTATACTTCGTGCATTCATATATAATACTTTTAATCCATTACTCCCCTCACCTCTCACATCGGTCCCTATTGCACTTGGCCATACTCTCCAATCCCTTCCTGAGCTTTCTGCCCCGTCAATTCTGTTGTCTTTCTTAACTTTTCTTATTCTCTCTTTCCCTTTAACTCCACCCTTATATTTCTAGTTTGTCTCCTCCCCCTCCCCACTTATTAGTTTAAACACACCAATGTAGCAGTGGCAAACCAGAATGCTGGTTCCTCCCCCCCCCCCCGTTAAGGTGCAACCCGTCCCTTTTGTACAATTCATCCTTACCCCAAAACAGACCCCAGTGGTCTAAGAATCTAAATCCCTGCTTCCTGCACCAGCAACTCAGCCACACATTCAGATCCCTTATCTCCCTGATCCTGCCCTCACCAGCACCGAGGAATTGGAAGCAAACCAGAGATAACCACCCAGGAGGTCCTGCTTTTCAGCCTTCCTCCGAGTTTGTAAGGAGTTTGTACGTTCTCCCCGTGACCGCATGGATTTCCTCGTGATGATCCGGTTTCTGCCCACGTATGGGTTAGAGTTTGTGAGTGTTGGTAGCAGATGATGCACCCCACTCGATCCTCGCTGATTTGGTTTGACAGCAAACAATGCATTTCACTGCATGTTTCAATGTCTGTGTGAGATATAAAGCTAATTTTTTTTAATCACAAGCTGGAAATGTGACCCTCTCCTTTCATTGTCTTCAGGTCCATGTCCCGGACCTCTATCCATACCTCAGCAGATCAAGGTGCCTCACACTATCCTCACAGGGGTATCTAGACGTGGGGAACGTCCACATCCTGGGAATCCACCCGGTCACACTGAAATAATGCACTGCCCAGGCTCTCGCAGAGAGACAGTTGCCAGCGTCTCTCTCGCCACAGTCAGTGCAAGACAAACCCTGACAATGCCAAGACACTCGGCAGGTCAGGCAGCCTCTGTGGGGAGAGAAACAGTACCAATGTTCCAGCTTGAAGAGCTTTCACGCCCGCTCGGAGACCTTTCTGTCTCCCTGCCGCAGACCTGGCAAAAGGCCTCGGCCTGAACCCTCGACGGTTTACTCCTCTCTCCATAGAGCTTCTCCTGCAGCTTGTGTGTCCAGACGTCAGCAGTTCTATGGTCTTGTTTTAAATTTCCAGCACCTGCAGCTTGTGTGTCCAGACGTCAGCAGTTCTATGGTCTTGTTTTAAATTTCCAGCACCTGCAGCTTGTGTGTCCAGACGTCAGCAGTTCTATGGTCTTGTTTTAAATTTCCGGCACCTGCAGTTTGTGCGGCCTCCGTCGGTCAGGGTCGACCGTGGCCGTTGCATCCCAGTTGTACACAAGCCAGGGCAGGACGATACGGAGAGCAAGCTGATCAGGAACCTGTATCGATAAAAAGCTAACATTAGTGATATAGCATTCAAATCTAAGCATTCTAACTAGATATATACCAAGTGTATTTAGCAGTCAAACTAACTTAGCGTTCCAATCAGCGAAGTTAGTGTACTTAAGCGGTTAACAAACCATCATTCCCCGTGCCTCACTCCCTCAGGCTAACAGCTAAGTGCAAGAGTGATTGTGTAACTGTAATTTGCTTCTACCACATCCCAAGCTGTTACCGTAATAACTGGACCACAAAATGCAGTACGGACAGGAAATAGATACTTGGCCCCTACAGACCAAAAAAAAATAACATAGGTACCAACCCAGGTTAATTTGCCACCACTGTCTGTAAGGAGTGTGGTGAAGTACATATACCTGTCTGGACATGCCCCTCTGCTGACTGCTCCTGTGGCTCCTCCCACAGACCCTTGTATAAAGGCGATTGGAGGCACTGTTCCTCCCTCAGTCTCCAAGATGTTTTGTGGTGGTCTCTTGCTACTAATCGTGGTCTCTTGCAGCTAATAAAAGCCTATTGTTTGCCTCCCGTCTCCGAGAGTTATTGATGGTGTATCAAGGAGCGTGTACATTCTCCCTGTGACCGTGTGGGTCTTCGTTGGGGGCCCTCGTTTCCTCCCACATCTGAAAGATGCATGAGTTAGTAAGTTAATGGGTCACTTGGGTGGCACAGGCCCTTTTGGGCCTGAAGGGCCTGTTACTGTGTTGTATCTCTAAATAAACAAAATTAAGTTATCCCAACCTTTTATCCAAGTCCTTCCGTAGACTCTCTGTTCCTCAACACTACCTGCCCCTGCCATCAATTCTGTCACCCAGGTCATTAACATATAACATGAAAAGTAGTGTTTAACACTGACCCCTAGGGTACACCACTAATCACCGACAGCCAACCAGGAAAGGTCCTTTTAGTCCTTCCCATTCCTTGCTTTCTGTCAGTCAGCCAATCTTCTATAACACCTCCTTGCCCCTCCTCCTCCTCCTCAATTCACCGTCCCAACAGCCTGATACCCCACCTTTCCATCTCTTTGGGAGGCACATGGGACAGCAACCTTCACTGGTCCCAGGTCCTAGATATCTACAGGACAAGTGCACACCTTTGTTCAAGAAGGGCCCCAAGAATAATCCATAGAATTAAAGACTGGTGAGTGTTATACCCATGGTAGGGTATTTTTTGGCTACCTTTTGAGGGATAGGATTAACCTGTGCTCGGAGAGGCTGGAATTGATTAGGATAGTCAAAATAGTATCGTAAGGGAAGATTCCATTTGATTAATCAGATTGATCTTTAATCATATTGACTCGGTGGTTAACATAGTCTACGTGACTACCTTTGACAAAGTCCCACATGGGGGGCTCGTCTTGAAAGGCCCTTGTGATCCAGGTAATCTAGCAAATTGGATCTGAAATGGTTTTGGTGATGGAAGGGAGATGCTGAAGGCAGAGTATTGATTTTATGATTGGAAACCTATGGTTTAAGGATTGGTGATAGGGCTCTCTGTTGATTATAGACAATAATAATCTGGATGTGAATGGAATTGGTATTGAGGGCTGGTTCTTCGCTTGCGAAGATCAGGAGGGGAATAGGGTCCTCAGGAGCACCAGCACGATGGTCGGTGACTGTAGAGGCCAATTCTGGATCTGCAGACTCTGGACCGGTGGGGACACGGGAACTTGGGTAGTAGGATCCTTCCCGTGCCTCCTCTTCTCCTCAGCAGTCGCTCTTCTGGATTCCTCAGAATTCTGGGATTGATATTAGCTAGTTTGCAATTGCTGTCGTTGATCGTGCTGTTGTTGGGCCATTGATGATGACGAGCACGATTGAGGATTGGCTGATGCACAGAGAAACAGCAGGTGGAAAGAAGTGGGGAGATGCATTTTTGGAGGACTGAAGTGCCCAGGCGTGAACGAGGATCCACCAGACAGTCATACTCCACCCCATCACCCTCCCACAGAATCAGGATGGAGCAATGGAAACGGGGCCTCCGAGTTCAGGCCAATCATCAACCACCTATTCAATGTCCAGTTTTCTGTCCTCCCCACAGTCACATTAACCACACCTCCTCCCCCCCAACCCCACACGATTTGATCACTCACCTACAAACTAGGAGCAAGTTAACCTTCGATCCCACTTGTGAAAGGAAAACGGAGCACAGGGAGAACAAGCAAACTCCACAAGGACAGCAGAGACCTCACTGATCCACATTTGGCTCCAGGGTAGGAAAAGGCCTCGAATGGGCCCTTCCCCATTTCTCTAACCCTGTCACTCGACAAACCTCCCCAGTAACAGAATTCCCCCTTGGTTGCAATGGGATCCTGACCCACACCACGAAGTCTGGAATGACCAACTAAACCACAGCTCTCTTCCTCTCTTTTCCACTGTAGCTACACCCCAAAACTCTTTCGTTATCCCCAGTTCCAATCTGGAAACTAATTTTTAAAGAGACTCTCAGGCTCTCTCCCAGAGTCACACGCTCGGCAGCCACCTCCCCTGTGACGACCTCCGTTGGTTGGGGTTGACCGTTGGATGTTGCATCCTAGCTGTCTACGAGATATGTAGTCCGGGGCAGTACAATATGGAGAAGACACTGTTGCCCATGCAGCAAGCTCACCGTCTGATGAATCCAAAGGATCGGCAGAGACCGATACAGATTGGCGTCACTGGCGTAGCAGGAGTTACCAGTCAGTGTTGCAAGGCAGCTGGGGTTTGAGATCAGAGCTTTCCTTCCGGATAAGCTGCCAGCCGAGGCTCATGAGCCCCCTCTGCCCGAAGTGTCTGGTTTTGAGGCACCAGTGACCTGCCTTTGCCCGTTCTCCTGTCAGTGGAAACGGTTCCGCTGGGATTAGCAACTAAGCCACCCGCAAAACCCAGAGCTGGACTGGGTTGCCAGAGGCGATTTGAGACACACGCCGTTGGGAGATCTAATAGGTAGTGGGAGCTCGTCCCCGTTACCACCCCTGGTTATAATAACCTGAAGTAAGTTTATTTTAGCTATTTTGTTCGGGTTTCTGCTTGGCACCCTGGCATAGCAGTTTGCGCAATGCTTTACGATTGGGAGATCAGGGTTCAATTCCCGCCACCGTCTGTATGTTCGCCCCGTGACCGCGGGCGTTTCCTCCGCGTGCCCTGGTTTCTCCCCACAGTCCTTAGTGAGTTGCGGGTGTGCTATGTTGGTGCCGGACGCATAGTGACAATGACGGGCTAATCCTCGGCCTGTGCTGGTCATTGCTGTGCACGTAGAACATTACAGCACGGTACAGGCCCTTCGGCCCGCAATGTTGTACCAGCCTTTCGACCTGCTCCAAAATCAAAGATTCTTCCCTCCTGCATAACCCTCCACTTCTCTACCACCCACATAGAGCTTATTAAATGCCTTTAATGCATTTGTTTCAGCCACCACCCCACAAGTGAGACCTAAACTAATCTTCAACGTTCTTCAATCTTCAGATATTCTGTTTGAGATGTCTTACACCTGTAGCTTTTAAAAATTATTTATTGTCTAGTGATACAGCACGGGGTATGCCCTCCCGACCCCTGGAGCCTGGCCACCCTTCGATTTAACCTTAATTATAATGACCGAGTCACCCACCCGGTCCGTCTTTGGACTGAGCACGTGCAGAGACTCCTTGCTGGGATTGAACTCTGAACTCCAGATTGCCCCGAGCTGTCGCCGCTACCCTACCCTGGTGCCCCCAAGAGGTAACGTATACTCCAGGTAGGAGGAGTGATTGGTAATAAACCCAACAGAAGGCCTTGTGGGGGAACCGATTGTCATTACTCCTCTCTCAGAAGACACTCAGATATTGTGTGAGGGGAATCTCAAAACAAGAATTATCATGATCCAGTGCAAGTCCATTGCTCAACAGGGACTCGCCAAAACTAGTCCAAGGGTTCGAGGATTCTTTAAACTTTACTGAAGATTATGTTCCTGTGTAAGCAGGCACGGGCGTGATTGTTGGGTGGGGATTAGCAAAGATTCCCATGAATACCACCACAGTTGGCAAAGTCCTCCAGCAAGGAGCTGTCAGCCCAGCTTTCCCGCTGATCAACATGGACCAAGGCAGACCCTTCGGCCCATCATATTTGTGCAGCCCGTGAAGCTAATCTAATTTGAGAATCTGAGTTGCGAGTTAGGGGACAAAAGTTTAAGGGTAACACGAGGGGGAACTTCTTTACTCAGAGAGTGGTAGCTGTGTGGAACGAGCTTCCAGAGAAGTGGTAGAGGCAGGTTTGATATTGTCATTTAAAGTAAAATTGGATAGGTATATGGACAGGAAAGGAATGGAGGGTTATGGGCTGAGTGCGGGTCGGTGGGACTAGGTGAGAGTAAGTGTTTACCCTTCGGATTAGAAGGGCCGAGATGGCCTCTTTCCGTGCTGTGATTGTTATATGTTATTTGGTTAATCACACCTGCCTGCACAGGATCAGAGTTCAAAGTAAATTTATTACCAAAATACATGTAAGACCATCAGAGATTGGACAGAATTAGTCCAGAATCAAGTCTGCTCTGCCATTCCATCCCAGCTGATCCATTTTCCCTCTCAACCCCATGCTTCTGTCTTCTCCCCATATCCCTTCATGCCCTGACCTATCAAGAACCGGTCAACCTCCACCTTAAATACTCCCAGTGAGCTGGCCTCCACAACTGTCTATGGCAACGGGCTCGTCTGGCAAAACAAACTCCACCTCAGCTCTGTTCTAAATGGATGTTCTTCTACTCTGAGGCTGTGTCCTCTGGTCCTAGACTCCCGCACTATAGGAAACATCCTCTCCACATCCACTCTATCTGTGTCCTCTGGTCCTAGACTCCCCCACTATAGGAAACATCCTCTCCACATCCACTCTATCTGTGTCCTCTGGTCCTACACTCCCCCACTATATGAAACATCCTCTCCACATCCACTCTATCTGTGTCCTCTGGTCCTAGACTCCTCCACTATAGGAAACATCCTCTCCACATCCACTCTATCTGTGTCCTCTGGTCCCAGACTCCCCCACTATAGGAAACATCCTCTCCACATCCACTCTATCTGTGTCCTCTGGTCCCAGACTCCCCCACTATAGGAAACATCCTCTCCACATCCACTCTATCTGTGTCCTCTGGTCCTGGACTCCCCCACTATAGGAAACATCCTCTCCACATCCACTCTATCTGTGTCCTCTGGTCCTAGACTCCCCCACTGTAGGGAACATCCTCTCCACATCCACTCTATCGGTGTCCTCTGGTCCTAGACTCCCCCACTACAGGAAACATCCTCTCCACATCCACTCAATCTGTGTCCTCTGGTCCTAGACTCCCCCACTATAGGAAACATCCTCTCCACAACCACTCTATCTGTGTCCTCTGGTCCTAGACTCCCCCACTATAGGAAACATCCTCTCCACATCCACTCTATCTGTGTCCTCTGGTCCTACACTCCCCCACTATATGAAACATCCTCTCCACATCCACTCTATCTGTGTCCTCTGGTCCTAGACTCCTCCACTATAGGAAACATCCTCTCCACATCCACTCTATCTGTGTCCTCTGGTCCTAGACTCCCCCACTATAGGAAACATCCTCTCCACATCCACTCTATCTGTGTCCTCTGGTCCTAGACTCCCCCACTATAGGAAACATCCTCTCCACATTCACTCAATCTGTGTCCTCTGGTCCTAGACTCCCCCACTATAGGAAACATCCTCTCCACATCCACTCAATCTGTGTCCTCTGGTCCTAGACTCCCCCACTGTAGGAAACATCCTCTCCACATCCACTCTATCTGTGTCCTCTGGTCCTAGACTCCCCACTATAGGCAACATCCTCTCCACATCCACTCTATCTGTGTCCTCTGGTCCTAGACTCCCCCACTACAGGAAACATCCTCTCCACATCCACTCTATCTGTGTCCTCTGGTCCTAGACTCCCCCACTATAGGAAACATCCTCTCCACATCCACTCTATCTGTGTCCTCTGGTCCTACACTCCCCCACTATATGAAACATCCTCTCCACATCCACTCTATCTGTGTCCTCTGGTCCTAGACTCCTCCACTATAGGAAACATCCTCTCCACATCCACTCTATCTGTGTCCTCTGGTCCTAGACTCCCCCACTATAGGAAACATCCTCTCCACATCCACTCTATCTGTGTCCTCTGGTCCCAGACTCCCCCACTATAGGAAACATCCTCTCCACATTCACTCAATCTGTGTCCTCTGGTCCTAGACTCCCCCACTATAGGAAACATCCTCTCCACATCCACTCAATCTGTGTCCTCTGGTCCTAGACTCCCCCACTGTAGGAAACAACCTCTCCACATCCACTCTATCTGTGTCCTCTGGTCCTAGACTCCCCACTATAGGCAACATCCTCTCCACATCCACTCTATCTGTGTCCTCTGGTCCTAGACTCCCCCACTACAGGAAACATCCTCTCCACATCCACTCTATCTGTGTCCTCTGGTCCTAGACTCCCCCACTATAGGAAACATCCTCTCCACAACCACTCTATCTGTGTCCTCTGGTCCTAGACTCCCCCACTATAGGGAACATCCTCTCCACATCCACTCTATCTGTGTCCTCTGGTCCTAGACTCCCCCACTATAGGCAACATCCTCTCCACATCCACTCTATCTGTGTCCTCTGGTCCTAGACTCCCCCACTATAGGAAACATCCTCTCCACATCCACTCTATCTGTGTCCTCTGGTCCTAGACTCCCCCACTATCGTCAATATCCTCTCCACATCCACTCTATCTGTGTCCTCTGGTCCTAGACTCCCCCACTATAGGAAACATCCTCTCCACATCCACTCTATCTGTGTCCTCTGGTCCTAGACTCCCCCACTATCGTCAATATCCTCTCCACATCCACTCTATCTGTGTCCTCTGGTCCTAGACTCCCCCACTATCGTCAATATCCTCTCCACATCCACTCTATCTGTGTCCTCTGGTCCTAGACTCCCCCACTATAGGAAACATCCTCTCCACATCCACTCTATCTGTGTCCTCTGGTCCTAGACTCCCCCACTATAGGAAACATCCTCTCCACATCCACTCTATCTGTGTCCTCTGGTCCCAGACTCCCCCACTACAGGAAACATCCTCTCCACATCCACTCTATCTGTGCCCTCTGGTCCTAGACTCCCCCACTATAGGAAACATCCTCTCCACATCCACTCTATCTGTGTCCTCTGGTCCTAGACTCCCCCACTATAGGAAACATCCTCTCCACATCCACTCTATCTGTGTCCTCTGGTCCTAGACTCCCCACTATAGGAAACATCCCCTCCACATCCACTCTATCTATGTCCTCTGGTCCTAGACTCCCCCACTACAGGAAACATCCTCTCCACATCCACTCTATCTGTGTCCTCTGGTCCTAGACTCCCCCACTATAGGAAACATCCTCTCCACATCCACTCTATCTGTGTCCTCTGGTCCCGGACTCCCCCACTATAGGAAACATCCTCTCCACATCCACTCTATCTGTGTCCTCTGGTCCTGGACTCCCCCACTATAGGAAACATCCTCTCCACATCCACTCTATCTGTGTCCTCTGGTCCTAGACTCCCCCACTGTAGGGAACATCCTCTCCACATCCACTCTATCGGTGTCCTCTGGTCCTAGACTCCCCCACTACAGGAAACATCCTCTCCACATCCACTCTATCTGTGTCCTCTGGTCCTAGACTCCCCCACTATAGGAAACATCCTCTCCACAACCACTCTATCTGTGTCCTCTGGTCCTAGACTCCCCCACTATAGGGAACATCCTCTCCACATCCACTCTATCTGTGTCCTCTGGTCCTAGACTCCCCCACTATAGGCAACATCCTCTCCACATCCACTCTATCTGTGTCCTCTGGTCCTAGACTCCCCCACTATAGGAAACATCCTCTCCACATCCACTCTATCTGTGTCCTCTGGTCCTAGACTCCCCCACTATCGTCAATATCCTCTCCACATCCACTCTATCTGTGTCCTCTGGTCCTAGACTCCCCCTCTATAGGAAACATCCTCTCCACATCCACTCTATCTGTGTCCTCTGGTCCTAGACTCCCCCACTATCGTCAATATCCTCTCCACATCCACTCTATCTGTGTCCTCTGGTCCTAGACTCCCCCACTATAGGAAACATCCTCTCCACATCCACTCTATCTGTGTCCTCTGGTCCTAGACTCCCCCACTATCGTCAATATCCTCTCCACATCCACTCTATCTGTGTCCTCTGGTCCTAGACTCCCCCACTATAGGAAACATCCTCTCCACATCCACTCTATCTGTGTCCTCTGGTCCTAGACTCCCCCACTATAGGAAACATCCTCTCCACATCCACTCTATCTGTGTCCTCTGGTCCCAGACTCCCCCACTACAGGAAACATCCTCTCCACATCCACTCTATCTGTGCCCTCTGGTCCTAGACTCCCCCACTATAGGAAACATCCTCTCCACATCCACTCTATCTGTGTCCTCTGGTCCTAGACTCCCCCACTATCGTCAATATCCTCTCCACATCCACTCTATCTGTGTCCTCTGGTCCTAGACTCCCCCACTATAGGAAACATCCTCTCCACATCCACTCTATCTGTGTCCTCTGGTCCCAGACTCCCCCACTACAGGAAACATCCTCTCCACATCCACTCTATCTGTGCCCTCTGGTCCTAGACTCCCCCACTATAGGAAACATCCTCTCCACATCCACTCTATCTGTGTCTTCTGGTCCTAGACTCCCCCACTATAGGAAACATCCTCTCCACATCCACTCTATCTGTGTCCTCTGGTCCTAGACTCCCCACTATAGGAAACATCCCCTCCACATCCACTCTATCTATGTCCTCTGGTCCTAGACTCCCCCACTACAGGAAACATCCTCTCCACATCCACTCTATCTGTGTCCTCTGGTCCTAGACTCCCCCACTACAGGAAACATCCTCTCCACATCCACTCTATCTGTGTCCTCTGGTCCTAGACTCCCCCACTATAGGAAACATCCTCTCCACATCCACTCTATCTGTGTCCTCTGGTCCTAGACTCCCCCACGATAGGAAACATCCTCTCCACATCCACTCTATCTGTGTCCTCTGGTCCTAGACTCCCCCACTATAGGAAACATCCTCTCCTCATCCACTCTATCTGTGCCCTCTGGTCCTAGACTCCCCCACTATAGGAAACATCCTCTCCACATCCACTCTATCTGTGTCCTCTGGTCCTAGACTCCCCCACTATAGGAAACATCCTCTCCACATCCACTCTATCTGTGTCCTCTGGTCCCAGACTCCCCCACTATAGGAAACATCCTCTCCACATCCACTCTATCTGTGTCCTCTGGTCCTGGACTCCCCCACTATAGGAAACATCCTCTCCACATCCACTCTATCTGTGTCCTCTGGTCCTAGACTCCCCCACTATAGGAAACATCCTCTCCACATCCACTCTATCTGTGTCCTCTGGTCCTTGACTCCCCCACTATAGGAAACATCCTCTCCACATCCACTCTATCTGTGTCCTCTGGTCCTTGACTCCCCCACTATAGGAAACATCCTCTCCACATCCACTCTATCTCTATCCTCTGGTCCTAGACTCCCCCACTATAGGAAACATCCTCTCCACATCCACTCTATCTGTGTCCTCTGGTCCCAGACTGCCCCACTGTAGGAAACATCCTCTCCACATCCACTCTGTCTGTGTCCTCTGGTCCTAGACTCCCCACTATAGGAAACATCCTCTCCACATCCACTCTATCTGTGTCCTCTGGTCCTAGACTCCCCCACTATAGGAAACATCCTCTCCACATCCACTCTATCTGTGTCCTCTGGTCCTAGACTCCCCCACTATAGGAAACATCCTCTCCACATCCACTCTATCTGTGTCCTCTGGTCCTAGACTCCCCACTATAGGAAACATCCTCTCCACATCCACTCTATCTGTGTCCTCTGGTACTAGACTCCCCCCACTATAGGAAACATCCTCTCCACATCCACTCTATCTGTGTCCTCTGGTCCTAGACTCCCCACTATAGGAAACATCCTCTCCACATCCACTCTATCTGTGTCCTCTGGTCCTTGACTCCCCCACTATAGGAAACATCCTCTCCACATCCACTCTATCTCTATCCTCTGGTCCTAGACTCCCCCACTATAGGAAACATCCTCTCCACATCCACTCTATCTGTGTCCTCTGGTCCCAGACTGCCCCACTATAGGAAACATCCTCTCCACATCCACTCTATCTGTGTCCTCTGGTCCCAGACTGCCCCACTGTAGGAAACATCCTCTCCACATCCACTCTGTCTGTGTCCTCTGGTCCTAGAGTCCCCCACTATAGGAAACATCCTCTCCACATCCACTCTATCTGTGTCCTCTGGTCCTAGAATCCCCCACTATAGGAAACATCCTCTCCACATCCACTCTATCTGTGTCCTCTGGTCCCAGACTGCCCCACTGTAGGAAACATCCTCTCCACATCCACTCTGTCTGTGTCCTCTGGTCCTAGAGTCCCCCACTATAGGAAACATCCTCTCCACATCCACTCTATCTGTGTCCTCTGGTCCTAGACTCCCCCACTATAGGAAACATCCTCTCCACATCCACTCTATCTGTGTCCTCTGGTCCTAGACTCCCCCACTATAGGTAACATCCTCTCCACATCCACTCTATCTGTGTCCTCCAGTCGTGTTCTCCCCACTATAGGAAACATCCTCTCCACATCCACTCTATCTGTGTCCTCTGGTCCTAGACTCCCCCACTATAGGAAACATCCTCTCCACATCCACTCTATCTGTGTCCTCTGGTCCTAGACTCCCCCAGTACAGAAAACATCCTCTCCACATCCACTCTATCTGTGTCCTCTGGTCCTAGACTCCCCCACTATAGGAAACATCCTCTCCACATCCACTCTATCTGTGTCCTCTGGTCCTAGACTCCCCCACTATAGGAAACATCCTCTCCACATCCACTCTATCTGTGTCCTCTGGTCCTAGACTCCCCCAGTACAGGAAACATCCTCTCCACATCCACTCTATCTGTGTCCTCTGGTCCTAGACTCCCCCACTATAGGAAATATCCTCTCCACATCCACTCTCTATCTGTGTCCTCTAGTCCCAGACTCTCCCACTATAGGAAACATCCTCTTCACATCCAGTCTATCTGTGCCCTCTGGTCCTAGACTCCCCCACTACAGGAAACATTCTCTCCACATCCACTCTATCTGTGTCCTCTGGTCCTAGACTCCCCCACTATAGGAAACATCCTATCCACATCCACTCTATCTGTGTCCTCTGGTCCTAGACTCACGCACTATAGGAAACATCCTCTCCACATCCACTCTATCAGTGTCCTCTGGTCCTAGACTCCCCCACTATAGGAAGCATCCTGTCCACTGTCTCTCTGTCTAGGTACCATATCCGATGTGGACGTTGGTAACCATGTTTTCCATACAGATCTAATCCTCGTTCTTTGGATGACTTCCATTTCTGCAATGTGTATCCTCCCGGCTGGGCTTTTGATGGTACATAAGCCGAGATCTTCCTGTAGGTTTGCTCCACTCGATTTTCCCAGAGAGTGTCAGGTTTTCTAGTTCATCTTTCCACATGATGTGTCCTAGGAATCTGAGTTGTCTTTCTCTTATCGTCGGTATGAGTGATCTAACTGCTTGGGCTCCTCTGAGAACTTCTTCATCTGTTGTGTGTGTGGTCCATGATATTTTTAATATTCTCCTGTAGAACCACAATTCAGCTGCTTCTGGTCTCCTTTCCATTGCTGTGGAAATGGTCCAGCATTCACTTCCATAAGTCAGGATAGAATAAACGTAGCACTGAGTATTCTTTTTTTAGTGTACATGCTCATCTTTCTGTCTGTTAATATGGTCTTCATCTTCTGGAAAGCTTCTTTCACCATGGCTATTCTGTATTTGATATCTGTGTCACACCTGTCGTCACTTATTATTTGGCTGCCAAGATAGCTGAATTTGTTGACTTGTTTGATGTTTGTATTTCCGACCTTGATCACATATTGTGAGATGTTTCTCTTTCGGGAGGTGACCGTGCTTTCTGTCTCCTTGGCGTTGATTGAGAGGCGTCTGCGATTACTTTCTGCTGCCACTGTAGTGAGTAATTCTTGAAGTTTTGTTTCTGAGTCGGCTATTAGTACGATGTCATCAGCATAGCTGATGTTATTTATATTATGGCCTCCAATTGTGAGTCCTTTGATGTCTTCAATACTTCTCAAGATATTTTCACTATACAGGTTGAATAAGTCGGGTGAAAAGACACAACCCTGCCTGACTCCTCTCATGATATTCACATACTCACTCCCTTCTCCGTCTATGCTGATGGATGCTGTCTGGTCCCAGTAAAAGTTTCTTAAGAAAGTATATCTTTCCCATCTATGTCAAGATCTTGAAGCATTTCCAGGAGATCTTGGTTTCTGACAGAGTCAAAAGCTTTTGTATAGTCGATGAAACATAGGTCGATGTCTTTTTGTAGCTAGATGGCTCGTTCACAGATCATCCGTAGCCTGAGAATTGCATTTCTGGTTCCAGTGTTTTCCCCAAAGCCGCATTATTCTTTACTGATTTCCGGTTTTATACAGCGTCCTGCTCTCAGCAGGATTACTCTGGGAATAATTTCTGCCACGTGGCCCATCGGGCCTATTGTACGATGTAACTCACATTCTGGTGCTTCCTCTTTCTCTGGAACTGTGATGAACACGGATTTACCCAAATTATCAGGTATCTCCCCATGATCATAGGTTTCATTTGCTATTTCTGTTATTTTCTCTATTCCCAAATCTTCTAGGGCCAGTATCATTTTAAAGTTGGCTGGACCAGTTGCTCTGGTACGTTTTGTTTTATTTACGGCTGCTCGAACTTCTGATTCTAGAATGTTAGGTCCTTCAAGATTCTTCTTTACGTTTGGTTTTTCTCCTCTTTGGTCTCCACAAAGTTCTGTTATATGTAATTGTCCAGCTGTTTGGGATTCCCTCTTTGCTCATAATTAAGTTGCCGTCTTTTGCCTTGACGCATCCACTTGCTGAGCAAGGTAATTTCCCTGTTAGTTCTTTAATCTTACTGTGCCTCAGCTTTGTTCCAGAGTTATGGGTTCGTAGCATTTCTGTCTCTGAGCATTTCTCAGTTAGCCATCTGTCTAATATGTTCCAGATGCTGGGAGAGGCCAGTACCAGAGGGCATGGTTTGAGAAGAAGGGGTAGGTCATTTAGGACAGAGTTAAGGAAAAACTTCTTCTCCCAGAGAGTTGTGGGGGTCTGGAATGCACTTGCCTCGGAAGGTAGTGGAGGCCAATTCTCTGGATGCTTTCAAGAAGGAGCTAGATAGATATCTTATGGATAGGAGAATCAAGGGATATGGGGACAAGGCAGGAATTGATCAGACATGATCTCAGAATGGCGGTGCAGGCTCGAAGGGCCGAATGGTCTACTTCTGCACCTATCGTCTAGCTTCTCTGCATTTTCATTTTATTGTCTTGTCGATCGGTTTGTCTTCTTCGCTGTCTCTGGGTTTGATGGTCGTTTTTGTTGCGTCAATTGTATTTTATCTTCAGTTATCCATTCCCTCTTACTCTTCCGCCCTTTTCGTGGGATGGTTTCTCTTGCAGCTTCAACCATGGATGCCATCAGTATGTCCCAGGAAGATCTGCCTCCTTCGTCCTGCAGCAACTGAGAACGGTTTTTACTCCTTGATTGTGTACTCTGTTTTCAGGATTGTTTTGATAATCCAGTGGCTCTGACTTTTTTGGTTTCCTTAATTTTCTCATCTTTATTTTCATTTTGCAAATGACTGGTATGTGGTCGCTCGCACAGTCCGCTCCAGGGTAGCTTTTCGATTGAGTTGTTGAATTTTTGAATCTGTTATTGATTGTTCTCTAACCGATTTGATTCTTGTTCCCATCTGGGCTTCTCCATGTCCATTTCCTTCTTGGATGTTGTTGGTGACTATCCTCTCCACATCCACTCCATTCAATATTTTAACGAGATTCACCCCCCCCCCCCCATTCTTCTAAATTCCAGCGAGTGCAGACTCACAACCATCAAACGCTCCTCATACGATACCTTTCATTCCCGGAATTATTTACACGAACCTCCTCTGCTCTGTCTCCAGTGTAAGCACCTTCCTCTCTCAGATCAGGGGTGCAAATCTGCTCACAACACTCCAAGGTGAGGTCTGACCAGCATCACATCTCTCGTCCTCTCTAAACGAATGCTAACATCACATTTGCCTTCCTCACCAGCGACTCAACCATCTGTCACCATATACCACCCTGAGATGAATTTTCCTGCAGGATTTCATCGTAGAACAAAGGTCCATATCCCTACAGACTCTGCTTGTTCACGTGCCCGTCTTAAAGTTGTCCCCCCGGCAGCCCACTCTGCCTACCTAACAATCTCTGTGCCAAAAAAATTAGTTAGCAGCTCTCTACAGTACTGTGCTAAAGTCTTGGGTCTCTATTGTGGACTGAGAGTGGGAAGGAGGCAGGGAGAGGGGAATCATGGTTGGGAAAAGGGGAAGGGAGCAGGAAGCAACCCCAGTCTCCTGCCTTTTCCTTGTAACATTTCATGCTCTTACTAATCAAAAACCTATCAACCTATGTCAGGGGTAAGTATTTTACACAGAGAGTGGTGAGTGCGTGGAACGGGCTGCCGGCAACAGTGGTGGAAGCGGATAAGATAGGGTCTTTTAAGAGGCTCCTGGACAGGTACGTGGAGCTTAGGAAAATAGAGGGCTATGGGTAACCCCAGGTAATTTCTAAGGTAAGGACATGTTCAGCACAGCTTTGTGGGCCAAAGGGCCTTAGTGTGTTGTAGGTTTTCTATGTTTCTAATCTGGAGGAGTTAGAAGCTTCAGTGTCTGAGATGGGAGAGACTGCGCATACAACAACTGTTGCCCGGGTGATTCACCAGTCGCAGCTTAATGGGAGAGTGGCAAAGAGAAAGCCACTGTTGAGAAAAAACTCCCATGAAGTTCGGCTGGAGTTTTCCAGAAGGCGTGTGGGAGACTCTGAAGTCAGCTGGAAGAAGGTTCTGTGGTCTGATGAAATCAAAATTGAGCTTTTTGGCCATCAGAATAAACATTGGTGTAAGCCAAACACTGCAGATCATCAAAAACACACCATCCCCTACCGTGAAGCATGGTGGTGGCTGCATCACGCTGTGGGGATGCTTCACTGCAACAGGCCCTGGAAGGCTTGTGAAGGTAGAGGGGAAAACGAATGCAGTAAAATACAGGGAAATCCTGGAGGGAAACCTGATGCAATCTGCAAGAGAACTGCGACTTGTTTTCCCACAAGACAATGACCCCAAGTATAAAGCCAAAACTACACAGGAATGGATTAGAAACAACAAAGTTAATGTCCTGGATCGGCCAAGTCAGAGTCCAGGCATCAATCCAATTGAGAATTTGTGGCTGGACTTGAAACGGGCTGTTCACTCACGATCCCCGTGCAATCTGACAGAGCGTGAGCAGTTTTGTGAAGAAGAATGGGGAAAATTGCAGATGTGCAAAGCTGATCGAGACCTGTCCACACAGACTCAGGGCTGTAATTGCTGCCAAAGGTGCATCTACTACATATTGACCTGGGCGGGGTGAGTAATTATGCAGTCAATTGTTATGTGTTTAATAACTGCGATGAATTTAGATCACTTTGGAGAAATTTGTTTTCACTTTGACACCAAGGAGTATTTTCTGTTGATGGGTGTCAGAAAAACCAAATTAAATCCACTGTGATTCAATGTTGTAGAACTAATAAAACATGAAAACTTCCTGGGCGGGGTGGTGAACACTTTCTATCGGCACTGTATGTTCCTCAGACCTGTCCCGGGGGTGTCGGCTCCACAACTTCTCCTCCTTTCTCTCCGGACGTGTCCAACAGCAGGTGTACCTGCTGAGCGGTACATCACCCAGTCAGAGAGGGTCCCCTTGCCCGGCCTGTCCCTGTAGCCCTCCCGCCGCGACCGGCTGGCACTGCCCAATCCCACCCACGCCACCGAGCACCCGGACGAAACTTCACCGAATTGAACCCGAGTCGGCGGAGCTGCAATCGATCGCGTCCACTAACCGGGCCGACCTGCATATTAATCTCTCCCAGAGCTAAACAATGTTTCAACCCTGAACTGCTTCCTTCTCTCTCACAGACCCGCTGATGGTTTCCAGCACTTTCTAAAACCCCTGCCCGGTAGCCCTCGAACCCGAAAGCCTCCCTGGTCCCCCGGGCCGTTGTTTCATTACTGTCGGCTCTCCCAGCCGCGTTGTCCGGTGTGTAAAAGCTGGAACTGTCCTGAACGGCCCCAGAACACTTCAGCCGGTGATCCAGGAGTCGCCCAAACCCGGAGTGGCTGGGATTCCGCGGACCAAGACCTGACAGGTTGGGAGGAGCGGCGCAGGGAGTGTCCCGACCCTGATCCACTTAAACCGGAGCTCGCAGTGCAGAGGGGCGCTTTACCCTGGCTCTGGGTTCCCGTCCGGGTCGGGGGTAGGACGCTTCTCCTGATTCTCTATTGCGGACGCCAGTGTGATTAGATTCAACGTGTGTGCGGGGTGTTTGTTCTCAGTCTGTGTGTCTGTCTGTGTGTCTGTCTGTCTGTGTGTGTGTGCGGGGTGTTTGTTCTCAGTCTGTCTGTCTGTGTGCCAGGTGTTTATTCTCAATGTGTCTGTGTGCCGGGTGTTTATTCTCAATGCGCCTGTGTGCCGGGTGTTTATTCTCAATGTGTCTGTGTCTCGGGTGTTTATTCTCAATGTGCCTGTGTGCCGGGTGTTTATTCTCAATGTGTCTGTGTCTCGGGTGTTTATTCTCAATGTGGCTGTGTCTCGGGTGTTTATTCTCAATGCGCCTGTCTCTCGGGTGTTTATTCTCAATGTGTCTGTGTGCCGGGTGTTTATTCTCAATGTGTCTGTGTCTCGGGTGTTTATTCTCAATGTGTCTGTGTGCCGGGTGTTTATTCTCAATGTGCCTGTGTCTCCGGTGTTTATTCTCAATGTGTCTGTGTGCCGGGTGTTTATTCTCAATGTGTCTGTGTCTCGGGTGTTTATTCTCAATGTGTCTGTGTGCCGGGTGTTTATTCTCAATGTGTCTGTGTCTCGGGTGTTTATTCTCAATGTGTCTGTGTGCCGGGTGTTTATTCTCAATGTGTCTGTGTCTCAGGTGTTTATTCTCAATGTGTCTGTGTCTCGGGTGTTTATTCTCAATGTGTCTGTGTGCCGGGTGTTTATTCTCAATGTGTCTGTGTCTCGGGTGTTTATTCTCAATGTGTCTGTGTGCCGGGTGTTTATTCTCAATGTGTCTGTGTCTCGGGTGTTTATTCTCAATGTGTCTGTGTGCCGGGTGTTTATTCTCAATGTGCCTGTGTCTCAGGTGTTTATTCTCAATGTGTCTGTGTCTCGGGTGTTTATTCTCAATGTGTCTGTGTGCCGGGTGTTTATTCTCAATGTGTCTGTGTCTCGGGTGTTTATTCTCAATGTGTCTGTGTGCCGGGTGTTTATTCTCAATGTGTCTGTGTGTCTCGGGTGTTTATTCTCAATGTGTCTGTGTGTCTCGGGTGTTTATTCTCAATCTGCCTGTGTCTCGGGTGTTTATTCTCAATGTGTCTGTGTCTCGGGTGTTTATTCTCAATGTGTCTGTGTGCCGGGTGTTTATTCTCAATGTGTCTGTGTCTCGGGTGTTTATTCTCAATGTGTCTGTGTGCCGGGTGTTTATTCTCAATGTGTCTGTGTGTCTCGGGTGTTTATTCTCAATGTGTCTGTGTGTCTCGGGTGTTTATTCTCAATCTGCCTGTGTCTCGGGTGTTTATTCTCAATGTGTCTGTGTGTCTCGGGTGTTTATTCTCAATGTGTCTGTGTGTCTCGGGTGTTTATTCTCAATCTGCCTGTGTCTCGGGTGTTTATTCTCAATGCGCCTGTGTCTCGGGTGTTTATTCTCAATGTGTCTGTGTCTCGGGTGTTTATTCTCAATGTGCCTGTGTCTCGGGTGTTTATTCTCAATGTGTCTGTGTGTCTCGGGTGTTTATTCTCAATGTGCCTGTGTCTCGGGTGTTTATTCTCAATGAGTCTGTGTCTCGGGTGTTTATTCTCAATGTGTCTGTGTCTCGGGTGTTTATTCTCAATGTGTCTGTGTCTTGGGTGTTTATTCTCAATGTGTCTGTGTGTCTCAGGTGTTTATTCTCAATGTGTCTGTGTCTCGGGTGTTTATTCTCAATGTGTCTGTGTTTCGGGTGTTTATTCTCAATGTGTCTGTGTCTCGGGTGTTTATTCTCAATGTGTCTGTGTCTCGGGTGTTTATTCTCAATGTGTCTGTGTTTTGGGTGTTTATTCTCAATCTGCCTGTGTGTCGGGTGTTTATTCTCAATGTGTCTGTGTCTCGGGTGTATATTCTCAATGTGCCTGTGTCTTGGGTGTTTATTCTCAATGTGCCTGTGTCTCGGGTGTTTATTCTCAATGCGTCTGTGTGTCTCGGGTGTTTATTCTCAATGCGCCTGTGTCTCGGGTGTTTATTCTCAATGTGTCTGTGTCTCGGGTGTTTATTCTCAATGCGCCTGTGTCTCGGGTGTTTATTCTCAATGTGTCTGTGTCTCGGGTGTTTATTCTCAATGTGTCTGTGTCTCGGGTGTTTATTCTCAATGTGTCTGTGTTTCGGGTGTTTATTCTCAATCTGCCTGTGTGTCGGGTGTTTATTCTCAATGTGTCTGTGTCTCGGGTGTTTATTCTCAATGTGCCTGTGTCTCGGGTTTTTACTCTCAATGTGTCTGTGTCTCGGGTGTTTATTCTCAATGTGTCTGTGTGTCTCGGGTGTTTATTCTCAATCTGCCTGTGTCTCGGGTGTTTATTCTCAATGTGCCTGTGTCTCGGGTGTTTACTCTCAATGTGTCTGTGTGTCTCGGGTGTTTATTCTCAATCTGCCTGTGTCTCGGGTGTTTATTCTCAATGTGTCTGTGTGTCTCGGGTGTTTATTCTCAATCTGCCTGTGTCTCGGGTGTTTATTCTCAATGCGTCTGTGTGTCTCGGGTGTTTATTCTCAATCTGCCTGTGTGCCGGGTGTTTACTCTCAATGTGTCCGTGTGCCGGGTGTTTATTCTCAATGTGTCTGTGTCTCGGGTGTTTATTCTCAATGTGCCTGTGTCTCGGGTGTTTACTCTCAATGTGTCTGTGTGTCTCGGGTGTTTATTCTCAATGAGTCTGTGTCTCGGGTGTTTATTCTCAATGTGCCTGTGTGCCGGGTGTTTATTCTCAATGTGCCTGTGTCTCGGGTGTTTATTCTCAATGTGTCTGTGTGTCTCGGGTGTTTATTCTCAATGTGCCTGTGTGCCGGGTGTTTACTCTCAATGCGCCTGTGTCTCGGGTGTTTACTCTCAATGTGTCTGTGTGCCGGGTGTTTATTCTCAATGTGCCTGTGTGCCGGGTGTTTATTCTCAATGTGTCTATGTCTCGGGTGTTTATTCTCAATGTGCCTGTGTCTCGGGTGTTTATTCTCAATGTGTCTGTGTCTCGGGTGTTTATTCTCAATGTGTCTGTGTGTCTCAGGTGTTTATTCTCAATGTGTCTGTGTCTCGGGTGTTTATTCTCAATGTGCCTGTGTCTCGGGTGTTTATTCTCAATGTGTCTGTGTCTCGGGTGTTTATTCTCAATGTGTCTGTGTGTCTCAGGTGTTTATTCTCAATGTGCCTGTGTCTCGGGTGTTTATTCTCAATGTGTCTGTGTGTCTCAGGTGTTTATTCTCAATGTGCCTGTGTCTCGGGTGTTTATTCTCAATGTGTCTGTGTGTCTCAGGTGTTTATTCTCAATGTGCCTGTGTCTCGGGTGTTTATTCTCAATGTGCCTGTGTCTCGGGTGTTTATTCTCAATGTGTCTGTGTGTCTCGGGTGTTTATTCTCAATGTGCCTGTGTGTCTCAGGTGTTTATTCTCAATGTGCCTGTGTCTCGGGTGTTTATTCTCAATGTGTCTGTGTGTCTCGGGTGTTTATTCTCAATGTGTCTGTGTGTCTCAGGTGTTTATTCTCAATGTGCCTGTGTCTCGGGTGTTTATTCTCAATGTGTCTGTGTGTCTCAGGTGTTTATTCTCAATGTGCCTGTGTCTCGGGTGTTTATTCTCAATGTGCCTGTGTCTCGGGTGTTTATTCTCAATGTGTCTGTGTGTCTCGGGTGTTTATTCTCAATGTGCCTGTGTGCCGGGTGTTTACTCTCAATGCGCCTGTGTCTCGGGTGTTTATTCTCAATGTGTCTGTGTCTCGGGTGTTTATTCTCAATGTGTCTGTGTGTCTCAGGTGTTTATTCTCAATGTGTCTGTGTCTCGGGTGTTTATTCTCAATGTGTCTGTGTGTCTCAGGTGTTTATTCTCAATGTGCCTGTGTCTCGGGTGTTTATTCTCAATGTGTCTGTGTGTCTCGGGTGTTTATTCTCAATGTGCCTGTGTCTCGGGTGTTTATTCTCAATGCGTCTGTGTGTCTCGGGTGTTTATTCTCAATGAGTCTGTGTCTCGGGTGTTTATTCTCAATGTGCCTGTGTCTCGGGTGTTTATTCTCAATGTGTCTGTGTCTCGGGTGTTTATTCTCAATGTGCCTGTGTCTCGGGTGTTTATTCTCAATGTGTCTGTGTGTCTCGGGTGTTTATTCTCAATGTGCCTGTGTCTCGGGTGTTTATTCTCAATGTGCCTGTGTCTCGGGTGTTTATTCTCAATGCGTCTGTGTGTCTCGGGTGTTTATTCTCAATGTGCCTGTGTCTCGGGTGTTTATTCTCAATGTGTCTGTGTCTCGGGTGTTTATTCTCAATGTGCCTGTGTCTCGGGTGTTTACTCTCAATGTGTCTGTGTCTCGGGTGTTTTTTCTCAATGTGCCTGTGTCTCGGGTGTTTATTCTCAATGTGTCTGTGTCTCGGGTGTTTATTCTCAATGTGTCTGTGTGTCTCGGGTGTTTATTCTCAATGTGCCTGTGTCTCGGGTGTTTATTCTCAATGTGTCTGTGTCTCGGGTGTTTATTCTCAATGTGTCTGTGTGTCTCGGGTGTTTATTCTCAATGTGCCTGTGTCTCGGGTGTTTATTCTCAATGCGTCTGTGTGTCTCGGGTGTTTATTCTCAATGAGACTGTGTCTCGGGTGTTTATTCTCAATGTGCCTGTGTCTCAGGTGTTTATTCTCAATGTGTCTGTGTGTCTCGGGTGTTTATTCCCAATGTGTCTGTGTGTCTCGGGTGCTTATTCTCAATGTGCCTGTGTCTCGGGTGTTTATTCTCAATGTGTCTGTGTCTCGGGTGTTTATTCTCAATGTGTCTGTGTGTCTCAGGTGTTTATTCTCAATGCGCCTGTGTCTCGGGTGTTTATTCTCAATGTGTCTGTGTCTCGGGTGTTTATTCTCAATGCGCCTGTGTCTCGGGTGTTTATTCTCAATGTGTCTGTGTGTCTCGGTTGTTTATTCTCTCCCCGGCCCTCCCCAGGCTTTCACTGGACGCCCGTGATGTCTGGAATTCGGCTTTTCTTCCTCACTGGACTCGTTATCGGTTCCTTCGCCCAGAGCCCGGAGCCCGCAGCCGGCTGTCGGCTCTACCGTGAGTGTCCGATCAGTGGGGCCGGTGAGGGCACGGTTAGAGGGGGTAGAGAGAGAGGTGAGTGGGGAGGGCGGTGGAGAGGGGAGGAGGGAAGAGAGGGAATGGAGTGAAAGGAAAGGTGGAGAGGGGAACGGGAGAGAGGTGAGCGGGGAGAGTGGTGGAGAGGGGAGGAGGGAAGAGGGAATGGAGTGAAAGGAAAGGTGGAGGGGGAACGGGAGAGAGGTGAGCGGGGAGAGTGGTGGAGAGGGGAGGAGGGAAGAGGGAATGGAGTGAAAGGAAAGGTGGAGGGGGAACGGGAGAGAGGTGAGCGGGGAGAGTGGTGGAGAGGGGAGGAGGGAAGAGGGAATGGAGTGAAAGGAAAGGTGGAGGGGGAACGGGAGAGAGGTGAGCGGGGAGAGTGGTGGAGAGGGGAGGAGGTAAGAGAGGGAATGGAGTGAAAGGAAAGGTGGAGAGGGGAACGGGAGAGAGGTGAGCGGGGAGAGTGGTGGAGAGGGGAGGAGGGAAGAGAGGGAATGGAGTGAAAGGAAAGGTGGAGAGGGGAACGGGAGAGAGGTGAGTGGGGAGAGTGGTGGAGAGGGGAGGAGGTAAGAGAGGGAATGGAGTGAAAGGAAAGGTGGAGAGGGGAACGGGAGAGAGGTGAGTGGGGAGAGTGGTGGAGAGGGGAGGAGGTAAGAGAGGGAATGGAGTGAAAGGAAAGGTGGAGAGGGGAACGGGAGAGAGGGAGCAGCGAGGGAAGGTGTCCGCGGACCAGGAACGGAGGGATGGAAGGGAAGAGAGATGCAGAGAGGGGAGGGAACCGGGGGTGGAGGGCGGATCTACCACCGAGCCTCTGGTCTCTGCCGCAGCGTTTAACGTGACCATCCGGAGCGACGGGCCGGGCAGCTGCCGCGGGAGACACGCCAGCCACGCGTGTGTGGGTCACTGCGAGTCCAGCGCCTTCCCCTCCAAGTTCTCGGTGCTCCGGGCCAGCGGGTTCAGGCACATCACCACCTCGGTCTCTCAGTGCTGTACTATCGGCCGGCTGGAGAAGGTGCGTGGTCCTCGCCTGCCCTCCCCTCCTCCCTTCCGCCCGTCCTCCTTCCCTCACTCTCTGGGCGCGCCTTCCGACCCTCCTCTTTACCTGGGGGACGCGCCCTTCCTCCCTCCCTCCCTCCCCTATCTCTGGGTACGTCCTTCCTGAGCGCGACCTCCTGTTGCCCTGGGCAGACCATCCCTCCCCTTTCTCTGGGTGCTCCCTCACTCGCTCCCTCTGTCCCCTTTCCCTGGACGCGACCTCCCTCCCCCTCCCTCATCTCTGAGCGCGACCTCCCTCCCCCTCCCTCATCTCTGAGCGCGACCTCCCTCCCTATCTCCCCTCATCCCTGGGCAGGCCCTCCCTCACCTTTCTCTGGGTGCTCCCTCACTCGCTCCCTCTGTCCCCTTTCCCTGGACGCGACCTCCCTCATCTCTGAGCGCGACCTCCCTCCCTATCTCCCCTCATCCCTGGGCAGACTGGGCAGACCATCCCTCCCCTTTCTCTGGGTGCTCCCTCACTCGCTCCCTCTGTCCCCTTTCCCTGGACGCGACCTCCCTCCCCCTCCCTCCCTATCTCCCCTCATCCCTGGGCAGGCCCTCCCTCACCTTTCTCTGGGTGCTCCCTCACTCGCTCCCTCTGTCCCCTTTCCCTGGACGCGACCTCCCTCCCCCTCCCTCATCTCTGAGCGCGACCTCCCTCCCTATCTCCCCTCATCCCTGGGCAGGCCCTCCCTCACCTTTCTCCAACACTGAGCGTCATAGGAAGTCATTCCTACCCGTGGCCATCAAACTTTACAGCTGCTCCCTCGGAGTGTCAGACACCCTGAGCCAACAGGCCGGTCTTGGTCTAATTTCCACTTGGCATGATTTATTGAATTATTTATGGTTTATATTGCTATATTTCTACACTATTCTTGGTTGTTGCGGCTGTAACGAAGCCCAATTCCCCCGGGATCGATAAAGTCTGTCCAGTAATGCACCCCTTCACCATTCATCTCCTTTTCCCTCTTCCCCCTTTCTGGATCTCTTCCTGATTCGCCTCCCCACTCTCCAGCCGGGTATCAACTTCCCAGCTCTTTACTTCATCACTCACCCTCCCGACCTCTTGTGTTCCTCATCCCTAAATCCACTCATCGCTTTTCCCACCCGGTCCTGCCGAAGGGGCTCGGTTTGAAACGCGGCCCCTGCCGAGTTCCTCCAGCGTTCTGTGTGTGTCCCTGTGAACGACCCGGCCCAGTTCGGGGTGACCCCCTCCGTTACCAAGCCTGCCTCGCTTAACCAGGACCTGCTCCCACGATCGAGGGCGGTGAGACCCCAGGGGAAACTCCCTCGCTGACGCCTCCACGACCAGGCAGACCCCCTCACTCTGTCCCCACACCTCGTCAGGAACAGACATCGTCACTTCTGCTCCATCACGCACTGAGATGGTCACCGGTCAGGTAGACGAGACAAATCACCCCACCCCCCACCTCTTCTTTCATCCCTCGGAGTCTGCACAGAAACAAGCCCTTCGGCCCATCTAGTCCATGCCGAATTTAAACTGCCTCCTCCCATCCCGCCACATCGCTACCATCCACGTACCTCTCCAAACTCCTTAAACGGTGAAACCACTTACCCTGGCAGCTCGTTCTACACCCCCCCCACCCTCTGAGTGAAGCCCCCCCCCACCCAATTACACTTCTCACCTTCCACCCTTAACCCACGACCTGTGGTTATAGTCCCACCCAACCTCGGCCTGCTTGCATCATTTACCCTGTCTGTACCCCTCGGAATTCTGTATCCCTCCATCAAACCCCCTCCCAATCTTTCCTCGTAACTCGGGTTCTCCACACTTCCTCCCCCGAACACCCTCTCTCCGGTCACCTGCCCCATTCCGTCTCACGGCCCGGTCTCGCTTCTCGCTCCCCAGGTGCGGGTGAGCCTGTCCTGCGGCGAGAGGACGGAGGAGCTGGAGATCTTCACGGCCCGGAGCTGCCGCTGTGACATGTGCCGCCAGTCGCGCTACTGAGGCTCGGAGCGGGACAGGACCCCGGCGGCGCTGATGCGAACCGAGAAAACGGGGAGCACACCGGCCGACCCGGGGACACGGGGTCACCACACCGGCCCACCCGGGGACACGGGGTCACCACACCGGCCCACTCGGGGACACGGGGTCACCACTGACCGGCCCACCCGGGGACACGGGGTCACCACTGACCGGCCCACCCGGGGACACCACACCGACCCACCCGGGGACACCACACCGACCCACCCGGGGACACGGGGTCACCACTGACCGACCCACCCGGGGACACGGGGTCACCACTGACCGGCCCACCCGGGACACGGGGTCACCACTGACCGGCCCACCCGGGGACACGGGGTCACACCGGCCCACCCGGGGACACGGGGTCACCACTGACCGACCCACCCGGGGACACGGGGTCACACTGACCGACCCACCCGGGGACACGGGGTCACCACACCGACCCACCCGGGGACACGGGGTCACCACTGACCGACCCACCCGGGGACACGGGGTCACCACACCGACCCACCCGGGGACACGGGGTCACCACTGACCGGCCCACCCGGGGACACGGGGTCACCACACCGGCCCACCCGGGGACACGGGGGTCACCACTGACCGGCCCACACGGGGACACGGGGTCACCACACCGACCCACCCGGGGACACGGGGTCACCACACCGACCCACCCGGGGACACGGGGTCACCACACCGGCCCACCCGGGGACACGGGGTCACCACTGACCGACCCACCCGGGGACACGGGGTCACCACTGACCGGCCCACCCGGGGACACGGGGTCACCACTGACCGGCCCACCCGGGGACACGGGGTCACCACTGACCGGCCCACCCGGGGACACGGGGTCACCACACCGGCCCACCCGGGGACACGGGGTCACCACTGACCGACACGGGGACACCACTGACCGGCCCACCCTGGGGACACGGGGTCACCACTGACCGGCCCACCCGGGGACACCACACCGACCCACCCGGGGACACCACACCGACCCACCCGGGGACACGGGGTCACCACTGACCGACCCACCCGGGGACACGGGGTCACCACTGACCGGCCCACCCGGGGACACGGGGTCACCACTGACCGGCCACCCGGGGACACGGGGTCACCACACCGGCCCACCCGGGGACACGGGGTCACCACTGACCGGCCCACACGGGGACACGGGGTCACCACACCGACCCACCCGGGGACACGGGGTCACCACACCGACCCACCCGGGGACACGGGGTCACCACCACCGACCACCCGGGGACACGGGGTCACCACACCGGCCCACCCGGGACACGGGGTCACCACTGACCGACCCACCCGGGGACACGGGGTCACCACTGACCGGCCCACCCGGGGGACACGGGGTCACCACTGACCGGCCCACCCGGGGACACGGGGTCACCACTGACCGGCCCACCCGGGGACACGGGGTCACCACACCGGCCCACCGGGGACACGGGGTCACCACTGACCGACACGGGGACACCACTGACCGGCCCACCCGGGGACACGGGGTCACCACACCGGCCCACCCGGGGACACGGGGTCACCACTGACCGACCCACCCGGGGACACGGGGTCACCACTGACCGACCCACCCGGGGACACGGGGTCACACCGGCCCACCCGGGGACACGGGGTCACCACTGACCGACCCACCCGGGGACACGGGGTCACACCGGCCCACCCGGGGACACGGGGTCACCAGACCGGCCCACCCGGGGACACGGGGTCACCACTGACCGACACGGGGACACGGGGTCACCACTGACCGACCCACCCGGGGACACCACACCGGCCCACCCGGGGTCACCACTGACCGACCCACCCGGGGACACGGGGTCACACCGGCCCACCCGGGGACACATCGGCCCACCCGGGGACACGGGGTCACCACACCGGCCCACCCGGGGACACGGGGTCACCACTGACCGACCCACCCGGGGACACGGGGTCACCACTGACCGACACGGGGACACGGGGTCACCACTGACCGACCCACCCGGGGACACCACACCGGCCCACCCGGGGTCACCACTGACCGACCCACCCGGGGACACGGGGTCACCACTGACCGGCCCACCCGGGGACACGGGGTCACCACTGACCGACACGGGGACACCACTGACCGGCCCACCCGGGGACACGGGGTCACCACACCGACCCACCCGAGGACACGGGGTCACCACTGACCGACCCACCCGGGGACACGGGGTCACCACACCGGCCCACCCGGGGACACGGGGTCACCACTGACCGGGCCCACCCGGGGACACGGGGTCACCACTGACCGACCCACCCGGGGACACGGGGTCACCACACCGACCCACCCGGGGACACGGGGTCACCACTGACCGACCCACCCGGGGACACGGGGTCACCACACCGGCCCCACCCGGGGGCACGGGGTCACCACTGACCGACCCACCCGGGGACACGGGGTCACCACTGACCGACCCACCCGGGGACACGGGGTCACACCGGCCCACCCGGGGACACGGGGTCACCACTGACCGACCCACCCGGGGACACGGGGTCACCACTGACCGACCCACCCGGGGACACGGGGTCACACCGGCCCACCCGGGGACACGGGGTCACCACTGACCGACCCACCCGGGGACACGGGGTCACCACTGACCGACCCCACCCGGGGACACGGGGTCACACCGGGCCCACCCGGGGACACGGGGTCACCACTGACCGACCCACCCGGGGACACGGGGTCACACACCGGCCCACCCGGGGACACATCGGCCCACCCGGGGACACGGGGTCACCACACCGGCCCACCCGGGGACACGGGGTCACCACTGACCGACCCACCCGGGGACACGGGGTCACCACACCAGCCCACCCGGGGACACGGGGTCACCACTGACCGGCCCACCCGGGGATACGGGGTCACCACCACCGACCCACTCGGGGACACGGGGTCACCACACCGGCCCACCCGGGGACACGGGGTCACCACTGACCGACCCAGGGCACTATGGCCAGCTCCTGTGAAGCCTGAGTGAGTCCGATGTCCCTTGATGTGACTGGCCACATCTCATTTGGCACCCAGTGCTCCAAGACCACGGAACTATTGCCCAGGTGTACCCTCTGTAGCAGCCTGAACCCCACCCCCTGCATTTAAGAGTTGTAATTCTGCAAAGTCTGATAAAGAAGCCCAATTAAACTACCACCATCCAGGAGTCTGTTCACTGCACACGAGGGTGGGGTAGTCCTGTTGCCCACACTCACACGGACTCAGTGTGTGGGTCAGGGGGGAGATTTACTGGGGTGAGATGTCGGAGACAAAAATGGGACCAGGATAGTGGGTCGACACCAAATTCCAGGGGAAGGCTCACAGTCCCAAAGTGATGAGGTTGATCAACACTGGGGTACGGGTACCGGTGGAGACGGGTCCATCACTGTATAACACCGGGGTACGGTACCGGTGGGGACGGGTCCGTCACTGTGTGACACCGGGGTACGGTACCGGTGGGGACGGGTCCGTCGCTGTGTGACACCGGGGTACGGTACCGGTGGGGACGGGTCTGTCACTGTGTAACACCGGGGTACGGTACCGGTGGGGACGGGTCCGTCGCTGTGTGACACCGGGGTACGGTACCGGTGGGGACGGGTCCGTCACTGTGTGACACCGGGGTACGGTACCGGTGGGGACGGGTCCGTCGCTGTGTGACACCGGGGTACGGTACCGGTGGGGACGGGTCCGTCACTGTGTGACACCGGGGTACGGTACCGGTGGGGGACGGGTCCGTCGCTGTGTGACACCGGGGTACGGTACCGGCGGGGGACGGGGTCCATCGCTGTGTAACACCGGGGTACGGTACCGGCGGGGACGGGTCCGTCGCTGTGTGACACCGGGGTACAGTACCGGGGGGGGGACGGGTCCGTCACTGTGTAACACCGGGGTACGGTACCGGCGGGGGATGGGTCCGTCACTGTGTGACACCGTGGTACGGTACCGGTGGGGACGGGTCCGTCGCTGTGTGACACCGGGGTACGGTACCGGTGGGGACGGGTCTGTCACTGTATAACACCGGGGTACGGTACCGGTGGGGACGGGTCCGACACTGTGTGACACCGGGGTACGGTACCGGTGGGGACGGGTCCGACACTGTGTGACACCGGGGTACGGTACCGGTGGGGACAGGTCTGTCACTGTGTAACACCGGGGTACGGTACCGGTGGGGACGGGTCTGTCATTGTATAACACCGGGGTACGGTACCGGTGGGGACGGGTCTGTCACGGTGTCACACCGGGGTACGGTACCGGTGGGGACGGGTCTGTCACTGTGTAACACCGGGGTACGGTACCGGCGGGGACGGGTCCATCGCTGTGTAACACCGGGGTACGGTACCGGCGGGGACGGGTCCGTCGCTGTGTGACACCGGGGTACAGTACCGGGGGGGGACGGGTCCGTCACTGTGTAACACCGGGGTACGGTACCGGCGGGGATGGGTCCGTCACTGTGTGACACCGGGGTACGGTACCGGTGGGGACGGGTCCGTCGCTGTGTGACACCGGGGTACGGTACCGGTGGGGACGGGTCTGTCACTGTATAACACCGGGGTACGGTACCGGTGGGGACGGGTCCGACACTGTGTGACACCGGGGTACGGTACCGGTGGGGACAGGTCTGTCACTGTGTAACACCGGGGTACGGTACCGGTGGGGACGGGTCTGTCATTGTATAACACCGGGGTACGGTACCGGTGGGGACGGGTCTGTCACGGTGTCACACCGGGGTACGGTACCGGTGGGGACGGGTCTGTCACTGTGTAACACCGGGGTACGGTACCGGCGGGGACGGGTCCATCGCTGTGTAACACCGGGGTACGGTACCGGCGGGGACGGGTCCGTCGCTGTGTGACACCGGGGTACAGTACCGGGGGGGGACGGGTCCGTCACTGTGTAACACCGGGGTACGGTACCGGCGGGGACGGGTCCGTCACTGTGTGACACCGGGGTACGGTACCGGTGGGGACGGGTCCGTCGCTGTGTGACACCGGGGTACGGTACCGGTGGGGATGGGTCTGTCACTGTATAACACCGGGGTACGGTACCGGTGGGGATGGGTCCGTCACTGTGTGACACCGGGGTACGGTACCGGTGGGGACGGGTCCGTCGCTGTGTAACACCGGGGTACGGTACCGGTGGGGATGGGTCAGTCGCTGTGTGACACCGGGGTACGGTACCGGCGGGGACGGGTCCGTCACTGTGTGACACCGGGGTACGGTACCGGCGGGGGACGGGTCCGTCACTGTGTGACACCGGGGTACGGTACCGGCGGGGACGGGTCCGTCACTGTGTGACACCGGGGTACGGTACCCGGCGGGGACGGGTCCGTCGCTGTGTGACACCGGGGTATGGTACCGGCGGGGACGGGTCCGTCGCTGTGTGACACCGGGGAACGGTACCGGCGGGGACGGGTCCGTCGCTGTGTGACACCGGGGAACGGTACCGGTGGGGACGGGTCCGTCACTGTGTGACACCGGGGTACGGTACCGGTGGGGACGGGTCCGTCGCTGTGTAACACCGGGGTACGGTACCGGTGGGGATGGGTCAGTCGCTGTGTGACACCGGGGTACGGTACCGGCGGGGACGGGTCCGTCACTGTGTGACACCGGGGTACGGTACCGGCGGGGACGGGTCCGTCACTGTGTGACACCGGTGTATGGTACCGGCGGGGACGGGTCCGTCGCTGTGTGACACCGGGGTACGGTACCGGCGGGGATGGGTCGCTGTATGACACCGGGGTACGGTACCGGTGTGGACGGGTCCGTCGCTGTGTGACACCGGGGAACGGTACCGGCGGGGACGGGTCCGTCGCTGTGTGACACCGGGGTACGGTACCGGTGGGGACGGGTCCGTCACTGTATAACACCGGGGTACGGTACCGGTGGGGATGGGTCTGTCACTGTGTAACACCGGGGTACGGTACCGGTGGGGATGGGTCTATCACTGTGACACCGGGGTACGGTACCGGAGGGGACGGGTCCGTCACTGTATAACACCGGGGTACGGTACCGGCGGGGACGGGTCCGTCCCTGTGTGACACCGGGGTACGGTACCGGGGGGGACGGGTCGGTCGCTGTGTAACACCGGGGTACGGTACCGGCGGGGACGGGTCCGTCCCTGTGTGACACCGGGGTATGGTACCGATGGGGACGGGTTGGGCGCTGTGTGACACCGGGGTACGGTACCGGTGGGGACGGGTCCGTCGCTGTGTGACACCGGGGAACGGTACCGGCGGGGACGGGTCCGTCGCTGTGTGACACCGGGGTACGGTACCGGTGGGGACGGGTCCGTCACTGTATAACACCGGGGTACGGTACCGGTGGGGATGGGTCTGTCACTGTGTAACACCGGGGTACGGTACCGGTGGGGATGGGTCTATCACTGTGACACCGGGGTACGGTACCGGAGGGGACGGGTCCGTCACTGTATAACACCGGGGTACGGTACCGGCGGGGACGGGTCCGTCCCTGTGTGACACCGGGGTATGGTACCGATGGGGACGGGTTGGGCGCTGTGTGACACCGGGGTACGGTACCGGTGGGGACGGGTCCGTCGCTGTGTAACACCGGGGTACGGTACCGGTGGGGACGGGTCTGTCGCTGTGTAACACCGGGGTACGGTACCGGCGGGGACGGGTCCGTCCCTGTGTGACACCGGGGTACGGTACCGGGGGGGACGGGTCGGTCGCTGTGTAACACCGGGGTACGGTACCGGCGGGGACGGGTCCGTCCCTGTGTGACACCGGGGTATGGTACCGATGGGGACGGGTTTGGGCGCTGTGTGACACCGGGGTACGGTACCGGTGGGGACGGGTCCGTCGCTGTGTAACACCGGGGTACGGTACCGGTGGGGACGGGTCTGTCGCTGTGTAACACCGGGGTACGGTACCGGAGGGGACGGGTCCGTCGCTGTGTGACACTGGGGTACGGTACCCGGCGGGGACGGGTCCGTCGCTGTGTGACACCGGGGTACGGTACCGATGGGGACGGGTCCGTCACTGTGTGACACCGGGGTACGGTACCGGCGGGGACGGGTCCGTCACTGTGTGACACCGGGGTAAGGTACCGGTGGGGACGGGTCCGTTGCTGTGTGACACCGGGGTACGGTACCGGTGGGGACGGGTCCGTCACTATATAACACTGGGGTACGGTACCGGCGGGGGACGGGTCCGTCACTGTATAACACCGGGGTACGGTACCGGCGGGGACGGGTCTGTCACTGTGTGACACCAGGGTACGGTACCGTTGGGGACAGGTCCGTCACTGTGTGATACCGGAGTACGGTAACCGGTGGGGACGGGTCCGTCGCTGTGTCACACCGGGGTACGGTACCGGTGAGGACGGGTCCGTCACTGTGTGACACCGGGGGTACGGTACCGGTGGGGACTGGTCTGTCACTGTGTGACACCGGGGTACGGTACCGTTGGGGACAGGTCCGTCACTGTGTGATACCGGAGTACGGTACCGGTGGGGACGGGTCCGTCGCTGTGTCACACCGGGGTACGGTACCGGTGAGGACGGGTCCGTCACTGTGTGACACCGGGGTACGGTACCGGTGAGGACGGGTCCGTCACGGTGTCACACCGGGGTACGGTACCGGTGGGGACGGGTCCGTCACTGTGTAACACCGGGGTACGGTACCGGTGGGGACGGGTCCGTCACTGTGTAACACCGGGGTACGGTACCGGTGGGGACGGGTCCGTCACTGTGTAACACCGGGGTACGGTACCGGTGGGGACTGGTCTGTCGCTGTGTGACACCGGGGTACGGTACCGGCGGGGACGGGTCCGTCACTGTGTAACACCGGGGTACGGTACCGACGGGGACGGGTCCGTCACTGTGTGACACCGGGGTACGGTACCAGTGGGGACGGGTCCGTCGCTGTGTGACACCGGGGTACGGTACCGGCGGGGGACGGGTCCGTCACTGTGTAACACCGGGGTACGGTACCGGTGGGTTGGGTCCGTCACTGTGTAACACCGGGGTACGGTACCGGCGGGGACGGGTCCGTCACTGTGTAACACCGGGGTACGCTACCGACGGGGACGGGTCCGTCACTGTGTGACACCGGGGTACGGTACCGGTGGGGACGGGTCCGTCACTGTGTGACACCGGGGTACGGTACCGGTGGGGACGGGTCCGTCTCTGTGTGACACCGGGGTACGGTACCGGTGGGGACGGGTCCGTCGCTGTGTGACACCGGGGTACGGTACCGGTGGGGACGGATCTGTCGCTGTGTGACACCGGGGGGGACGGGTCCGTCGCTGTGTGACACCGGGGTACGGTACCGGTGGGGACGGGTCCGTCTCTGTGTGACACCGGGGTACGGTACCGGCGGGGACGGGTCCGTCACTGTGTAACACCGGGGTACGGTACCGGTGGGGACGGGTCCGTCACTGTGTAACACTGGGGTACGGTACCGGTGGGGACTGGTCTGTCGCTGTGTGACACCGGGGTACGGTACCGGCGGGGACGGGTCCGTCACTGTGTAACACCGGGGTACGGTACCGACGGGGACGGGTCCGTCACTGTGTGACACCGGGGTACGGTACCGGTGGGTCGGGTCTGTCACTGTGTGACACCGGGGTACGGTACCGGTGGGGACGGGTCTGTCACTGTGTGACACCGGGGTACGGTACCGGTGGGGACGGGTCCGTCACTGTATAACACCGGGGTACGGTACCGGTGGGGACGAATCTGTCACTGTGTGACACCGGGGTACGGTACCGGTGGGGACGGGTCCGTCACTGTATGACACCGGGGTACGGTACCGGCGGGGACGGGTCCGTCACTGTATAACACCGGGGTACGGTACCGGCGGGGACGGGTCCGTCACTGTGTGACACCGGGGTACGGTACCGGTGGGGACGGGTCTGTCCCTGTGTGACACCGGGGTACGGTACCGATGGGGACGGGTCCGTCACTGTGTAACACCGGGGTACGGTACTGGTGGGGACGGGTCCGTCACTGTGTGACACCGGGGTACGGTACCGGTGGGGACGGGTCCGTCACTGTGTAACACCGGGGTACGGTACCGGCGGGGACGGGTCCGTCGCTGTGTGACACCGGGGTACGGTACCGGTGGGGACGGGTCCGTCACTGTGTGACACCGGGGTACGGTACCGGTGGGGACGGGTCCGTCGCTGTGTGACACCGGGGTACGGTACCGGTGGGGATGGGTCCGTCACTGTGTGACACCGGGGTACGGTACCGGTGGGGACGGGTCCGTCGCTGTGTGACACCGGGGTACGGTACCGGCGGGGACGGGTCCGTCGCTGTGTGACACCGGGGTACGGTACCGGTGGGGACGGGTCCGTCACTGTGTGACACCGGGGTACGGTACCGGCGGGGACGGGTCCGTCGCTGTGTGACACCGGGTTACGGTACCGGTGGGGACGGGTCTGTCACTGTGTAACACCGGGGTACGGTACCGGGGGGGACGGGTCGGTCGCTGTGTGACACTGGGGTACGGTACCGGTGGGGACGGGTCTGTCACTGTGTAACACCGGGGTACGGTACCGGTGGGGACGGGTCCGTCGCTGTGTGACACCGGGGTACGGTACCGGTGTGGACGGGTCTGTCACTGTATAACACCGGGGTACGGTACCGGTGGGGACGGGTTGGGCGCTGTGTGACACCGGGGTACGGTACCGGTGGGGACGGGTCCGTCGCTGTGTGACACCGGGGTACGGTACCGGAGGGGACGGGTCCGTTGCTGTGTAACACCAGGGTACGGGGTACGGTACCGGGGGGGGACGGGTCCGTCACTGTGTGACACCGGGGTACGGTACCGGCGGGGACGGGTCTGTCACTGTATAACACCGGGGTACGGTACCGGCGGGGGACGGGTCCGTCACTGTGTGACACCGGGGTACGGTACCGGTGGGGACGGGTCTGTCGCTGTGTAACACCGGGGTACGGTACCGGCGGGGGACGGGTCCGTCGCTGTGTGACACCGGGGTACGGTACCGGTGGGGGACGGGTCCGTCACTGTGTAACACCGGGGTACGGTACCGGTGGGGACGGGTCCGTCACTGTGTGACACCGGGGTACGGTACCGGTGGGGACGGGTCCGTCGCTGTGTGACACCGGGGTACGGTACCGGAGGGGACGGGTCCGTCACTGTATAACACCGGGGTACGGTACCGGTGGGGACGGGTCCGTCGCTGTGTGACACCGGGGTACGCTACCGATGGGGACGGGTCCGTCACTGTGTGACACTGGGGTACGGTACCGGTGGGGACGGGTCAGTCGCTGTGTAACACCGGGGTACGGTACTGGTGGGGACGGGTCCGTCACTGTGTGACACCGGGGTACTGTACCGGTGGGGATGGGTCTGTCGAGGCTCCTGTCAACGTGTCAGGGAGCTGTGGACACGGACCCATAGACCACACTGTGCACCAGGAGGGGCAGGAGGTTACCGGGAGGTGTGGGAATTGCGCCGAGGGCACGTCGAGGTGTTCATGATGCTACGGGAGCTTGGGGCGCTGGAGTTGAGAGTTCAGTTCCTGTGTCCTCTGACAGGAACTTGTACGCTCCAGTCTCCTCCCGCATCGGAAAGGGGTACCGTTTGCTCGGCCATTGTCGATGGTCCCGTGGGTGGCAGATCGAAGGGCTGGGTCCAGGCCACATCGCTGAATGAACAGGGCAGGCAGGCGCGAGTCCGATTGTACACTCCCCACACAAAAGGCAACGTGAGGCAGACGTTCAGTGTTTTGAAAGTTTATTGCACTCAAGAGGAGCGAGGTGTGGGGGTCCCCAGCCTGTGAGGGGGCAGGACCTCGCTGTGGCAGAGTTGGGGGGGGGAGGAGCTCGTCAGAAAGTGAGGGGCGTCTCTTCGATTGCACTGGTGGAGGTCGTCTGGGAAGGGGAGTGACATCAGGAGATGGGGAACGTGGTGTTGGAGACCGGAGGGTGTGGGGGAGGGGGGGGGAAGGAGCAGGGGAGGGGTGGGAGCCAGATCAGGTGACCTAACGCAGCTTCCCGCCTCCTGCCTGGACCCCCCCTACCTCGCCAGCCCAGCCGTGCCAACCCCCCACCCTCGGAGATCCTGGGCTGGGATGTCACTTGCCTGGGGAGGGGGCAGCAGGTGCCTCGCCAGCCCAGCCGTTGGGAGTGAGGTGCCCGGCCAGCGCTCCGGACTCGGCGTGACGTGGCAAGAAGGGACGGGATTTGAGTGAACAGGTCAGCACCTGGATTCTCCCCGCCCTCCAGGACCTCAACCCCCACCCCCCCCACCCCCGCAAGGCACCACCAATTCCAGAAGCTCGCCCCCTCGAAACTACCGTCCTCCCCGCCCCTCCGGCCATCTCCCGAACAGCCCATTTCTTCACCAAGCTCCTGGGAGCCACCCGCCCCTGCACTGCATCTGCAGTTGGAACGAACACGGTCCAACACCTCTCTCGCTCCCCTCGTCTGGGGCAGGGGCTGGGGCAGGATGGGAGAGATGTTCACAGCTCACTGAGGAAGGGTGGACCCCTTTCCCTGTCCCATCTCCCCACCCGGGGGAAACTGATTGCCTCCCCACCTTCCCCCTTATCGAGGGCAGAACCATCCCGCCATGCTCCCCGCGCCGCTCGTCCCCATGTCCCACCCACTCCCCCGTGAAGGGTCCGGCTGGAGGGAGGGGCAGAGGCAGGGTTGTCCGCCTCGCCGCGGGAAGGGACAGGCCGGGGCGCGTGAGCTGTCCTTGGCAATGACCCTGACCAACACTGCCCAAGCAGAAGGTCCAATGTCCTTTACATCCACGTGGGGTGATAGAGGGAGGGTGCAGGCTCGGAAAACACGGGGAAGAGGGAGTGAACACGGTGTTAACATTCTGCATGAGGCGTTCTACTAGATAAATGTTTCAAATTACTGTTTTAGAAGATTCAAAATACATTTTCTCTCCTCCAGGAGGGGAGAGTGTCGTCTAGACATTTAACAAAGATTGCCAACGTATCTGGTGCTGAGCTCTGGAGCTCGCCAGCCGCTGTCACTGGACTGGGGAGACGGGGTGGTGGAGGCAGGGTCGGGGAGGGTGGGGCACCTTTGCCTATCTGGTCACCCTGGCACTCTGTAACTAGTCGGGACAGTGGACACTCTGCCCGTTGTGAAGATCGTCTAGGTCCTCCAAAGCCTTCATCTTCCTCAGCTGCAGGTCGTCCAGCCTCCGCCAGAGCTCCTCCCGCTCCCGTTCTTTCTTGATCTCCCTGCAAGAACAAGGCAGCTACTTCAGGGCTCTGAGCGATCGGGCAAGGGGGCAGGCTGCACGGGACCCACTGGCCGAGGTATGTTCGCAGGCGGCCGCTTCTCCAAGCAGAGTTCTGTGGGACGCAAAAGATCCTGCAGATGCCGAGAATTTGGGGCGACTCGTGAAAACACTGGAGGAACTCAGCCAGTCAGGGGGGCATCGATGCGAAGGATTAAACAGTCGATGATATACACGTGCCTGAGATGTTGGCACAGTATTGTGTAATTTTATGTATCGCGCTGTACTGCTGTCGTATAAAAAACAAATTTCATGACGTGCGTGAGTGATGATAAACCTGATTCTGATCTGGGTCTCTATTGTGGACTGAGAGTGGGAAGGGGGGCAGGGAGAGGGGAATCATGGTTGGGAAAAGGGGAAGGGAGAGGGGAGGGAGCGGGAAGCACCAGAGAGACATTCTGTAATGATCAATAAACCAATTGTTTGGAATCAAATGACCTTGCCTGGTGTCTCAGGGCTGGGTGTGTCTGTACCCACCCCTGACACTCCTTCTCTGCCCCCTGTCCCACACCCCTCCCGCGGCGCTCCACCCTCACCATTCCCAACATCCTTTGCTCCCACCAGATTTACAAACTCGCTCTCCGCTCCACGTTGACAAACACAGTCCTGTGCGAAAGTCATATGGAAACGTATCTGAGCAGGGAGTTCAGCATCTATGCAAAGGAACAGGCCATCGACATTTCAGTCTGAGACCTAACATCAGGACTGGAATGGAAGGGGAAGATGGGGGGGGGAGGGGAAAGAGGGGTAGCTGGAAGGTGATGGGTGAAGCCAGGTGGGTGGGGAAGGGCAAAGGGCCGGAGAGGAAGGAATCTGATAGGACTGGAGAGAGCGTGGACTATGGGAGAAAGCGGAGGAGGAGGGGACCCGGAGGAGGTGATAGGCAGGTGAGAAGAGGTAAGAGGCCAGAGTGGAGAACAGAGGAGGAAAACTGGGATGGGAAAAAAAGAGAAAGAAAATGAGCGGACGAAATCAATGCCCAAGCCATCAGCATGGAGTATATCACACAAACTGTCAGTAGTCAAAGTGGTTTGTGCAGGGAGATCTAGTCTCACAAACCTAACTGAGTGACTTTGAGAAGATGGAGGGAAATGGACTACAGGTCGAGGCCCTTCCTCGGGGAGTTTGGCGGACTCGGTTGCCCGAGAGACACGAGAGTCAGCAGATGCTGCAGTCTGGAGCTGGAGGACCTCAGCGGGTCAGGCAGCATCTGTGGAGGGGAATGGATGGTCGAGACGCTTCATCGGGACAGTGCAGCCAGTTTGTCAGATACTGGTATCCACTGCGTGTTGGCAAACTCAGTCCAAATGGGCTAGGAGACCAGAGAACAGTATATCACAGGAAACGTCCCTCCAGCCCACAATGCCCCTCCACAGAAAATCCTACAGACAGTAACGGATACGGCCCAGTCCATCACGGGTAAAGCCCTCCCCACCACTGAGAACATCCACACAGAGTGTTGTCACAGAAAGCAGCATCCATCGTCAGGTACAGGAGCCTCAGGTCCCACACCACCAGGTTCAGGAACAGTTATTACCCCTCAACCATCAGGCTCCTGAACCAGTGAGGATAACCTCAACTCTGAACTGATTCCATCGGGAAGGAGGTACAGGAGCCTCAGGTCCCACACCACCAGGTTCAGGAACAGTTATTACCCTCAACCATCAGGTTCCTGAACCAGTGAGGATAACCTCAACTCTGAACTGATTCCATCGGGAAGGAGGTACAGGAGCCTCAGGTCCCACACCACCAGGTTCAGGAACAGTTATTACCCTCAACCATCAGGTTCCTGAACCAGTGAGGATAACCTCAACTCTGAACTGATTCCATCGGGAAGGAGGTACAGGAGCCTCAGGACCCACACCACCAGGTTCAGGAACAGTTATTACCCCTCAACCATCAGGTTCCTGAACCAGTGAGGATAACCTCAACTCTGAACTGATTCCATCGGGAAGGAGGTACAGGAGCCTCAGGACACACCACTAGGTTCAGGAACAGTTATTACCCCTCAACCTCACCTAACCTTATCAACCTCTATCAGATCTCCCTCTGACTCTGTCTCCCCTAACCTTATCAATCTCCATCAGATCTCCCTCTGTCTCTCCTAACCTTAAGATCTGCCTCTGTCTCTGTCTCCCCATACTTTATCAATCTCATCAGATCTCCCCGTCTCTGTCTTCACTAACCTTATCAATCTCTAACAGATCTCCCACTCTCTCTCCCCTAACCTTATCAATATCTATCAGATCTCCCTCCGTCTCTGTCTCCCCTAACCTTATCAATCTCTATCAGATCTCCCCGTATCTGTCTCCCCATACCTCATCAATCTCTATCAGATCTCCCCCTGTCTCTCTCCCCTAACCTTATCAATCTCTATCAGATCTCACTCTGTCTCTGTCTTCACTAACCTTATCAATCTCTCTATCAGATCTCCCCCTGTCTCTCTCCCCTAACCTTATCAATCTCTATCAGATCTCCCCTCTGTCTCTGCATCGCCTAACCTTATCAATCTCTATCAGATCTCACTCTGTCTCTGTCTTCACTAACCTTATCAATCTCCATCAGATCTCCGTCTGTCTCTGTCTCCCTAACCTTATCAATCTCTATCAGATTTCCCCTGTCTCTGTCTTCACTAACCTTATCAATCTCTATCAGATTTCCCCTCTGTCTCTCTCCCCTAACCTTATCAATCTCTATCAGATTTCCCCTCTGTCTCTCTCCCTAACCTTATTAATCTCTATCAGATCTCCCCTCTGTCTCTCTCCCCTAACCTTATCAGTCTCTATCAGATCTCCCTCTGTCTCTGCATCGCCTAACCTTATCAATCTCTATCAGATCTCACTCTGTCTCTGTCTTCACTAACCTTATCAATCTCCATCAGATCTCCGTCTGTCTCTGTCTCCCCTAACCTTATCAATCTCTATCAGATTTCCCCTGTCTCTGTCTTCACTAACCTTATCAATCTCTATCAGATTTCCCCTCTGTCTCTCTCCCCTAACCCTTATCAATCTCTATCAGATTTCCCCTCTGTCTCTCTCCCCTAACCTTATTAATCTCTATCAGATCTCCCCTCTGTCTCTCTCCCCTAACCTTATCAGTCTCTATCAGATCTCCTCTGTCTCTGCATCGCCTAACCTTATCAATCTCTATCAGATCTCACTCTGTCTCTGTCTTCACTAACCTTATCAATCTCCATCAGATCTCCGTCTGTCTCTGTCTCCCCTAACCTTATCAATCTCTATCAGATTTCCCCTGTCTCTGTCTTCACTAACCTTATCAATCTCTATCAGATTTCCCCTCTGTCTCTCTCCCCTAACCTTATCAATCTCTATCAGATTTCCCCTCTGTCTCTCTCCCCTAACCTTATTAATCTCTATCAGATCTCCCCTCTGTCTCTCTCCCCTAACCTTATCAGTCTCTATCAGATCTCCCTCTGTCTCTGCATCGCCTAACCTTATCAATCTCTATCAGATCTCCCTCTGTCTCTGTCTCCCCTAACCTTATCAATCTCTATCAGATCTCCCCCTGTCTCTGTCTCCCCTAACCTTATCAATCTCTATCAGATCTCCCCTCTGTCTCTGTCTCCCCTAACCTTATCAATCTCTATCAGATCTCCCTCTGTCTCTCTCTCCCCTAACCTTATCAATCTCTATCAGATCTCCCCTCTGTCTCTGCATCGCCTAACCTTATCAATCTCTATCAGATCTCCCCTCTGTCTCTGCATCGCCTAACATCAATCTCTATCAGATATCCCCACTGTCTCTCTCCCCCAACCTTATCAATATCTATCAGATTTCCCCTCTGTCTATGCATCGCCTAACCTTATCAATCTCTATCAGATCTCCCCTCTGTCTCTGTCTTCACTAACCTTATCAATCTCTATCAGATCTCCTCTCTGTCTCTGTCTCCCCTAACCTTATCAATCTCTATCAGATCTCCCCCTGTCTCTCTCCCCTAACCTTATCAATCTCTATCAGATCTCCCCTCTGTCTCTGCATCGTCTAACCTTATCAATCTCTATCAGATCTCCCCTGTCTCTGCATCGCCTAACCTTATCATTCTCTATCAGATCTCCCCTGTCTCTGCATCGCCTAACCTTATCAATCTCTATCAGATCTCACTCTGTCTCTGTCTCCCCTAACCTTATCAATCTCTATCAGATCTCCCCTCTGTCTCTGTCTCCCCTAACCTTATCAATCTCTATCAGATCTCCCCTCTGTCTCTGCATCGCCTAACTTATCATTCTCTATCAGATCTCCCTCTGTCTCTGCATCGCCTAACCTTATCAATCTCTATCAGATCTCACTCTGTCTCTGTCTTCACTAACCTTATCAATCTCTATCAGATCTCCCTCTGTCTCTGTCTTCACTAACCTTATCAATCTCTATCAGATCTCCCCTCTGTCTCTCTCCCCTAACCTTATCAATCTCTATCAGATCTCCCACTGTCTCTGCATCGCCTAACCTTATCAATCTCTATCAGATATCCCCACTGTCTCTGTCATCACTAACCTTATCAGTCTCTATCAGATCTCCCTCTGTCTCTGCATCGCCTAACCTTATCAATCTCTATCAGATCTCACTCTGTCTCTGTCTTCACTAACCTTATCAATCTCCATCAGATCTCCGTCTGTCTCTGTCTCCCCTAACCTTATCAATCTCTATCAGATTTCCCCTGTCTCTGTCTTCACTAACCTTATCAATCTCTATCAGATTTCCCCTCTGTCTCTCTCCCCTAACCTTATCAATCTCTATCAGATTTCCCCTCTGTCTCTCTCCCTAACCTTATTAATCTCTATCAGATCTCCCCTCTGTCTCTCTCCCCTAACCTTATCAGTCTCTATCAGATCTCCCTCTGTCTCTGCATCGCCTAACCTTATCAATCTCTATCAGATCTCCCTCTGTCTCTGTCTCCCCTAACCTTATCAAATCTCTATCAGATCTCCCTCTGTCTCTGTCTCCCCTAACCTTATCAATCTCTATCAGATCTCCCTCTGTCTCTGTCTTCACTAACCTTATCAATCTCTATCAGATTTCCCCTCTGTCTCTCCTAACCTTATCAATCTCTATCAGATCTCCCTCTGTCTCTCTCTCCCCTAACCTTATCAATCTCTATCAGATCTCCCCTCTGTCTCTGTCTCCCCTAACCTTATCAATCTCTATCAGATCTCCCTCTGTCTCTCTCTCCCCTAACCTTATCAATCTCTATCAGATCTCCCCTCTGTCTCTGCATCGCCTAACCTTATCAATCTCTTCAGATCTCCCCTCTGTCTCTGCATCGCCTAACATCAATCTCTATCAGATATCCCCACTGTCTCTCTCCCCCAACCTTATCAATATCTATCAGATTTCCCCTCTGTCTATGCATCGCCTAACCTTATCAATCTCTATCAGATCTCCCCTCTGTCTCTGTCTTCACTAACCTTATCAATCTCTATCAGAGTCTCCTCTCTGTCTCTGTCTCCCCTAACCTTATCAATCTCTATCAGATCTCCCCCTGTCTCTCTCCCCTAACCTTATCAATCTCTATCAGATCTCCCCTCTGTCTCCTGCATCGTCTAACCTTATCAATCTCTATCAGATCTCCCTGTCTCTGCATCGCCTAACCTTATCATTCTCTATCAGATCTCCCCTGTCTCTGCATCGCCTAACCTTATCAATCTCTATCAGATCTCACTCTGTCTCTGTCTCCCCTAACTTATCAATCTCTATCAGATCTCCCCTCTGTCTCTGTCTCCCTAACCTTATCAATCTCTATCAGATCTCCCCTCTGTCTCTGCATCGCCTAACTTATCATTCTCTATCAGATCTCCCTCTGTCTCTGCATCGCCTAACCTTATCAATCTCTATCAGATCTCACTCTGTCTCTGTCTTCACTAACCTTATCAATCTCTATCAGATCTCCCCTCTGTCTCTGTCTTCACTAACCTTATCAATCTCTATCAGATCTCCCCTCTGTCTCTCTCCCCTAACCTTATCAATCTCTATCAGATCTCCCAGCTGTCTCTGCATCGCCTAACCTTATCAATCTCTATCAGATAGCCCACTGTCCTCTGTCATCACTAACCTTATCAATCTCTATCAGATCTCCCCACTGTCTCTGCATCGCCTAACCTTATCAATCTCTATCAGATCTCCCCTCTGTCTCTGTCATCACTAACCGTATCAATCTCTATCAGATCCCCACTGTCTCTGCATCGCCTAACTTATCAATCTCTATCAGATCTCACTCAGTCTCTTTCACTAACCCTTATCAATCTCTATCAGATCTCCCTCTGTCTCTGCATCGCCTAACCTTATCATCTCTATCAGATCTCCCTCTGTCTCTGTCTTCGACTAACCTTATCAATCTCTATCAGATCTCCCTCTGTCTCTGTCTTCACTAAACCTTATCAATCTCTATCAGATCTCCCTCTGTCTCTGTCTTCACTAACCTTATCAATCTCTATCAGATTTCCCCTCTGTCTCTCTCCCCTAACCTTATCAATCTCTATCAGAATTTCCCCTCTGTCTCTGTCTCCCTAACCTTATCAATCTCTATCAGAGTTCCCCTCTGTCTCTGCATCGCCTAACCTTATCAATCTCTATCAGATCTCCCCTCTGGTCTCTGCATCGCCTAACCTTATCAATCTCTATCAGATCTCCCCTCTGTCTCTGCATCGCCTAACATCAATCTCTATCAGATATCCCCACTGTCTCTCTCCCCCAAACCTTATCAATATCTATCAGTTTCCCCTCTGTCTATGCATCGCCTAACCTTATCAATCTCTATCAGATCTCCCCTCTGTCTCTGTCTTCACTGAACCTTATCAATCTCTATCAGATCTCCTCTCTGTCTCTGTCTCCCCTAACCTTATCAATCTCTATCAGATCTCCCCCTGTCTCTCTCCCCTACCTTATCAATCTCTATCAGATCTCCCCTCTGTCTCTGCATCGTCTAACCTTATCAATCTCTATCAGATCTCCCCTGTCTCTGCATCGCCTAACCTTATCATTCTCTATCAGATCTCCCCTGTCTCTGCATCGCCTAACCTTATCAATCTCTATCAGATCTCACTCTGTCTCTGTCTCCCCTAACCTTATCAATCTCTATCAGATCTCCCCTCTGTCTCTGTCTCCCCTAACCTATCAATCTCTATCAGATCTCCCCTCTGTCTCTGCATCGCCTAACTTATCATTCTCTATCAGATCTCCCTCTGTCTCTGCATCGCCTAACCTTATCAATCTCTATCAGATCTCACTCTGTCCTCTGTCTTCACTAACCTTATCAATCTCTATCAGATCTCCCTCTGTCTCTGTCTTCACTAACCTTATCAATCTCTATCAGATCTCCCTCTGTCTCTCTCCCTAACCTTATCAATCTCTATCAGATCTCCCCCACTGTCTCTGCATCGCCTAACCTTATCAATCTCTATCAGATATCCCCACTGTCTCTGTCATCACTAACCTTATCAATCTCTATCAGATCTCCCACTGTCTCTGCATCGCCTAACCTTATCAATCTCTATCAGATCTCCCTCTGTCTCTGTCATCACTAACCTTATCAATCTCTATCAGATCTCCCCACTGTCTCTGCATCGCCCTAACCTTATCAATCTCTATCAGATCTCACTCAGTCTCTTTCACTAACCTTATCAATCTCTATCAGATCTCCCTCTGTCTCTGCATCGCCTAACCTTATCAATCTCTATCAGATCTCACTCTGTCTCTGTCTTCACTAACCTTATCAATCTCTATCAGATCTCCGTCCTGTCTCTGTCTCCCCTAACCTTATCAATCTCTATCAGATCTCCCCTTGTCTCTGTCTTCACTAACCTTATCAATCTCTATCAGATCTCCCCCTGTCTCTCTCCCCTAACCTTATCAATCTCTATCAGATCACCCCTCTGTCTCGGCATCGCCTAACCTTATCAATATCTATTAGAACTCCCCTCTGCCGCTCCAGAGAGAAAACAACCAAGTTATCCCCGATGAAGGGCCTCGGCTCGAAACGTTCACCGTTTATCCCTCTCAATATCCACTTATTCTGTGAATTCCTCCAGCATTTTGCCCATGTTTCTAAAGTGTTGAAACCTGCTATTGAAAACTATCAAATGGTGAAAGGCCTTGATAGAGTGGATGTGGAGAGAATGTTTCCTATAGTGGGGAGTCTAGGACCAGAGGACACAGATAGAGTGGATGTGGAGAGGATGTTTCCTATAGTGGGGGAGTCTGGGACCAGAGGACACAGATAGAGTGGATGTGAAGAGGAGTTTCCTATAGTGGGGAGTCTAGGACCAGAGGGCACAGATAGAGTGGATGTGGAGAGATGTTTCCTATAGTGGGGGAGTGTAGACCAGAGGACACAGATAGAGTGGATGTGGAGAGGATGTTTCCTATAGTGGGGGAGTCTAGGAACCAGAGGACACAGATAGAGTGGATGTGGAGAGAATGTTGCCTATAGTGAGGGAGTCTAGGACCAGAGGACACAGATAGAGTGGATGTGGAGAGAATGTTTGCCTATATTGGGGGAGTCTGGGACCAGAGGACACAGATAGAGTGGATGTGGAGAGAATTTGCCTATAGTGGGGGAGTCTAGGACCAGAGGACACAGATAGAGTGGATGTGGAGAGAATGTTGCATATAGTGGGGAGTCTGGGACCAGAGGACACAGATAGAGTGGATGTGAGAGGAATGTTGCCTATAGTGGGGGAGTCTAGGACCAGAGGACACAGATAGAGTGGATGTGGAGAGGATGTTTCCTATAGTGGGGAGTCTAGGACCATAGGACACAGATAGAGTGGATGTGGAGAGAATGTTGCCTATAGTGGGGAGTCTAGGACCAGAGGGCACAGATAGAGTGGATGTGGAG